>NC_052169.1:1924036-1970485 GCF_902713615.1 Scyliorhinus canicula | reverse complement strand
GTGCGTCAGTGTGTGACTGTGCGTGTGTCAGTGTGTGTGACTGTGTGTGTGTCAGTGTGTGTGACTGTGTGTGTGACAGTGTGTGACTGTGTGTCAGTGTGTGTGACTGTGTGTGTCAGTGTGTGACTGTGCGTGGGTCTGTGTGTGACTATGTGTGTGTCAGTGTGTGACTGTGTGTGACTGTGTGTGTGACTGTGTGTTTCAGTGTGTGACTGTGTGTGTCAGTGTGTGTCAGTGTGAGACTGTGTGTGTGACTGTGTGTGTGTCAGCGTGTGACTGTGTGTATGTCAGTGTGTGACTGTGTGTGCGTCAGTGTGTGACTGTGCGTGTGTCAGTGTGTGTGACTGTGTGTGTGTCAGTGTGTGTGACTGTGTCTGTGTCAGTGTGTGACTGTGTGTGTCTGTGTGTGTGTCAGTGTGTGACTGTGTGTGTGTCTGTGTGACTGTGTGTGTCAGTGTGTGACTGTGTTTGTGTCAGTGTGTGTCTGTGTGTGTCTGTGTCTGTGACTGTGTGAGTGTCTGTGTGTGTGACTGTGTGTGTCAGTGTGTGACTGTGTGTGTGACTGTGTGTGTCAGTGTGTGACTGTGTGTGTGACTGTGTGTGTGTCAGTGTGTGTCAGTGCGTGTGTCAGTGTGTGTGACTGTGTGTGTGACAGTGTGTGACTGTGTGTGTCAGTGTGTGACAGTGTGTGTCAGTGTGTGTGTCAGTGTGTGTGACTGTGTGTGTGACAGTGTGTGACTGTGTGTCAGTGTGTGTGACTGTGTGTGTCAGTGTGTGTGTCAGTGTGTGTGACTGTGTGTGTGACAGTGTGTGACTGTGTGTGTCAGTGTGTGACAGTGTGTGTCAGTGTGTGTGTCAGTGTGTGTGACTGTGTGTGTGACAGTGTGTGACTGTGTGTCAGTGTGTGTGACTGTGTGTGTCAGTGTGTGACTGTGCGTGGGTCTGTGTGTGACTGTGTGTGTAAGTGTCTGACTATGTGTGTGTCAGTGTGTGTGTCAGTGTGTGTGACTGTGTGTGTGACAGTGTGTGACTGTGTGTCAGTGTGTGTGACTGTGTGTGTCAGTGTGTGACTGTGCGTGGGTCTGTGTGTGACTGTGTGTGTAAGTGTCTGACTATGTGTGTGTCAGTGTGTGACTGTGTGTGACTGTGTGTGTGACTGTGTGTGCCAGTGTGTGACTGTGTGTGTGTCAGTGTGTGTTTGTGTGTGTGACTGTGTGTGTGACTGTGTGTGACTCTGTGTGTGTCAGTGTGTGTGACTGGGTGTGTGTCAGTGTGTGACTGTGTGTGGGTCTGTGTGTGACTGTGTGTGTGTCAGTGTGTGACTGTGTGTGACTGTCTGTGTGTCTGAGTGTGACTGTGTGTGTGTTAGTGTGTGACTGTTTGTGTGTCAGTGTGTGACTGTGGATGTGTCAGTGTGTGACTGTGTGTCAGTGTGTGTGACTGTGTGTGTCAGTGTGTGACTGTGCGTGGGTCTGTGTGTGACTGTGTGTGTAAGTGTCTGACTATGTGTGTGTCAGTGTGTGTGTCAGTGTGTGTGACTGTGTGTGTGACAGTGTGTGACTGTGTGTCAGTGTGTGTGACTGTGTGTGTCAGTGTGTGACTGTGCGTGGGTCTGTGTGTGACTGTGTGTGTAAGTGTCTGACTATGTGTTGTTGCAGTGTGTGACTGTGTGTGACTGTGGTGGTGACTGTGTGTGCCAGTTGTGTGACTGTGTGTGTGTCAGTGTGTGTTTGTGTGTGTGGACTGTGTGTGTGACTGTGTGTGGACTCGTGTGTGGTCAGTTGGGTGACCTGGGTGTGTGTCAGTGTGTGACTGTGTGTGGGTCTGTGTGTGACTGTGTGTGTGTCAGTGTGTGACTGTGTGTGACTGTCTGTGTGTCTGAGTGTGACTGTGTGTGTGTCAGTGTGTGACTGTTTGTGTGTCAGTGTGTGACTGTGGATGTGTCAGTGTGTGATTGTGTGTGCCAGTGTGTGTGACTGTGTGTGACTGTGTGTGTCAGTGTGTGTGACTGGGTTTGTGTCAGTGTGTGACTGTGTGTGTGTCAGTGTGTGACTGTGTGTGTGTCAGTGTGTGTGACTGTGTGTGTGTCAGTGTGTGACTCTGTGTTTGTCAGTGTGTGTGACTGTGTGTGTGTGACTGTGTGTGTGACAGTGTGTGACTGTGTGTGTGTCAGTGTGTGTGACTGTGTGTGGGTCAGTGTGTGTGTCAGTGAGTGACTGTGTATGTGTCAGTGTGTGTGAATGTGTGTGTGTCAGTGTGTGACTGTGCGCGTGTCAGTCTGTGTCAGTGTGAGACTGTGTGTGTGACTGTCTGTGTGTCTGTGTGTGACTGTGTGTCTCAGGGTGTGACTGTGTGTGTGTAAGTGTGTGTCACTGTGTGTCAGTGTGTGTGAGTGTGTGTGTGACTATGTGTCAGTGTGTGAGTCAGTGTGTGTGACTGTGTGTGTGTCAGTGTGTGTGTCAGTGTGTGTGATAGTGTGTGTCAGTGTGTGTGTCAGTGTGTGAATGTGTGTGTCAGTGAGTGTGTGTCAGTGTGTGACTGTGTGTGTGTCAGCGTGTGACTGTGTGTGTGACTGTGTGTGTGACTGTGTGTGTGACTGTGTGGATGTTTGTGTGTGTGTCAGTGTGTGACTGTGTGTGTGACTGTGTGTGTGACTGTGTGTGATTGTGCGTGTCTGTGTTTGTCAGTGTGTGTGTCAGTGTGTGTCAGTGTGTGACTGTGTGTGTGTCAGTGTGTGACTGTGTGTGTGACTCTGTGTGTGTCAGTGTGTGATTGTATGTGTGTCAGTGTGTGACTGTGTGTGTGTCAGTGTGTGATTGTATGTGTGTCAGTGTGTGACTGTGTGTGTGACTGTGTGTGTGTGACTGTGTGTGTCAGTTTGTGACTGTGTGTGTCAGTGCGTGATTATGTGTGTCAGTGTGTGACTGTGTGTGTGTCAGTGTGTGATTGTGTGTGTCAGTGTATGACTGTGTGTGACTGTGTTTGACTGTGTGTGTGTCAGTGTGTGACTGTGCGTGACTGTGTGTGTGACTGTGTGTCTGACTCTGTGTGTGTCAGTGTGTGACTGTGTGTGTGTCAGTGTGTGACTGTGTGTGTGTCAATGTGTTTGTCAGTGTGTGACTCTGTGTGTGTGAATGTGTGACTGTGTGTGTGTCAGTGTGTGACTGTGTGTGTGTCAGTGTGTGACTGTGTGTGACTGTGTGTGTGTCAGTGTGTGACTGTGTGTGTGTCAGTGTGTGGACTACGTGTGTGTCAGTGTGTGACTGTGTGTGTGTGACTGTGTGACTGTGTGTGTGTCAGTGTGTGACTGTGTGTGTGTCAGTGTGTGACTGTGTGTGACTGTGTGTGTGTCAGTGCGTGACTGTGTGTGTCAGTGTGTGACTGTGTGTGTGTCAGTGTGTGTGTCAGTGTGTGACTGTGTGTGTGTCAGTGTGTGTGACTGTGTGTTATGTGTGTGTGTCAGTGTGTGACTGTGTGTTATGTGTGTGTGTCAGTGTGTGACTGTGTGTGTGTCAGTGTGTGAATCAGTGTGTGACTGTGTGTGACTGTGTGTGTGTCAGTGTGTGACTGTGTGTGTGTCAGTGTGTGGACTACGTGTGTGTCAGTGTGTGACTGTGTGTGACTGTGTGTGTGACTGTGTGTGTGTCAGTGCGTGTGTCAGTGTGTGTGTCAGTGTGTGACTGTGTGTGTGTCAGTGTGTGTGACTGTGTGTGACTGTGTGTGTGTCAGTGTGTGACTGTGTGTTATGTGTGTGTGACTGTGTGTGTGTCAGTGTGTGTGACTGTGTGTGACTGTGTGTGTGTCAGTGTGTGACTGTGTGTTATGTGTGTGTGTCAGTGCGTGACTGTGTGTGTGTCAGTGTGTGTGTCAGTGTGTGACTGTGTGTGTGTCAGTGTGTGTGACTGTGTGTGACTGTGTGTGTGTCAGTGTGTGACTGTGTGTGACTGTGTGTGTCAGTGTGTGACTGTGTGTCAGTGTGTGTGTCAGTGTGTGACTGTATGTGTCAGTGTGTGACTGTGTGTCTGACTATGTGTGTGTCAGTGTATGTCAGTGTGTGACTCTGTGTGACTGTGTGTGTGATTGTGTGTGACTGTGTGTGTGTCAGTGTGTGACTGTGGGTGTGTCAGTGTGTGTCAGTGTGTATGTCAGTGTGTGTGTCAGTGTGTGACTGTGTGTGTGTCAGTGTGTGTCAGTGTGTGACTGTGTGTGTGTAAGTGTGTGTCACTGTGTGTCAGTGTGACTGTGTGTGTGAGTGTGTGTGTGACTATGTGTCAGTGTGTGAGTCAGTGTATGTGACTGTGTGTGTTTCAGTGTGTGTGACTGTGTGTGTCAGTGTGTGTGTGTCAGTGCGTGACTGGGTGTGTGTCAGCGTGTGACTTTGTGTGTGACTGTGTGTGTGACTGTGTGTGTGATTGTGTGTGTGTCAGTGTGTGACTGTGTGTGTGACTGTGTGTGTGACTGTGTGTGATTGTGCGTGTCTGTGTTTGTCAGTGTGTGTGACTGTGTGTGTCAGTGTGTGACCATGTGTGTGTCAGTGTGTGACTGTGTGTGTGACTTTGTGTGTGACTGTGTGTGTGACTGTGTGTGATTGTGTGTGTGTCAGTGTGTGACTGTGTGTGTGACTGTGTGTGATTGTGCGTGTCTGTGTTTGTCAGTGTGTGTGACTGTGTGTGTCAGTGTGTGACCATGTGTGTGTCAGTGTGTGACTGTGTGTGTGACTCTGTGTGTGACTGTGTGTGTGTCAGTGTGTGACTATGTGTGTGTCAGTGTGTGATTGTATGTGTGTCAGTGTGTGACTGTGTGTGTGTCAGTGTGTGACTGTGTGTGTGACTGTGTGTGTGTGACTGTGTGTGTCAGTTTGTGACTGTGTGTGTGTGTGTCAGTGCGTGATTATGTGTGTCAGTGTGTGACTGTGTGTGTGTCAGTGTATGACTGTGTGTAATTGTGTGTGTCAGTGTATGACTATGTGTGACTGTGTTTGACTGTGTGTGTGTCAGTGTGTGACTGTGCGTGACTGTGTGTGTGACTGTGTGTGTGACTGTGTGTGTGACGGTGTGTGATTGTGTGTGTGTGTCAGTGTGTCTGACTGTGTGTGTGACTGTGTGTGTGACTGTGTGTGTGACTGTGTGTGTGTCAGTGTGTGTGACTGTGTGTGTGTCAGTGTGTGACTGTGTGTTTGACTGTGTGTGTGTCAGTGTGTGACTGTGTGTGTCAGTGTGTGTGACTGTTTGTGACTGTGTGTGTGTCAGTGTGTGACTGTGTATGTGTCAGTATGTGACTGTGTGTGTGTCAGTGTGTGACTGTGTGTGTGACTGTGTGTGTGTGTCAGTGTGTTTCAGTGAGTGTTTCAATGTATGTGTCTGTGTGTGTCTGTGTGTGTCTGTGTGTGACTGTGTGTGTGTCTGTGTGTGTGACTGTGTGTGTCAGTGTGTGACTGTGTGTGTGACTGTGTGTGTGTCAGTGTGTGTACTGTGTGTGTGTCAGTGTGTGTCAGTGTGTGACTGTGTGTGTGTCAGTGTGTGTGACTGTGGGTCAGTATGTGTCTGTGTGTGACTGTGCGTGTGTCAGTGTGTGTGACTGTGTGTGTGTCAGTGTGTGTCAGTGTGTGACTGTGTGTGTCTGTGTGTGTGACTGTGGGTCAGTATGTGTCTGTGTGTGACTGTGCGTGTGTCAGTGTGTGTGACTGTGCGTGTGTCAGTGTGTGTAACTGTGTGTGTATCAGTGTGTGACTGTGTGTCAGTGTATGACTGTGTGTGTGTCAGTGTGTGTGTCAGTGTGTGTGTCAGTGTGTGACTGTGTGTGTGTCAGCGTGTGTGACTGTGTGTGTGTCTGTGTGTATCAGTGTGTGTCAGTCTGTGTCTGTGTGTGACTGTGTGTGTGTCAGTGTGTGTGACTGTGTGTGTAGCAGTGTGTGACTGTGTGTGTCAGTGTATGACTGTGTGTGTGTGTGTCAGTGTGTGACTGTGTGTGTGTCAGTGTGTGACTGTGTGTGTGTCAGTGTGTGTGACTGTGTGTGTGTCAGTGTGTGACTGTGTGTGTGTCAGTGTGTGACTGTGTGTGTGTCAGTGTGTGTGACTGTGTGTGTGTCAGTGTGTGACTGTGTGTGTGTCAGTGTGTGTGACTGTGTGTGTGTCAGTGTGTGTGACTGTGTGTGTGTCAGTGTGTGTGACTGTGTGTGTGTCAGTGTGTGGCTATTTCTTTGCCTTGAAGGGAAGGGATAGGAAGGAATGATTGAAGGGTGTGTCCATTCTGTGGAGACCTGCGCGCTTTCCTCCTGTCTACTCTGAAATGTGTATTTGTCTGAGGTGAGACCAATAATTGATCACCTAACAACCCAATATGTTTTATTTCTTTTTCTTAATCAGAATCTTTGGCGGCGGATTTTCCAAACTGCCTCTTCATTTTTGGAAGCACGTAGATCATTCTGCAGGAGTGCTGTTCTAGCTAAAGCTGGAGTGTGGCGTGATGGTCTGGAACATGGCGTTTCTGTGGGTGCAATATCAGGTTTCTCGGGATTGTGAAATGTGACACATTTTCCTCAATCAGTGGGGCATTCTGCGGATAATCAGTTAAATCCCCTTCGAGATCACTGTGAGAGCCAGTTGTTAAATACACTGTTGTCCTGACGACTGTCATTTACCGCCTGTTCCAGATTAATGTGGTTCCATAATGTTGGCCATGCTGATCTCAATCAGTGAAAATTCTTCTGCAATCAGTCTGTCAATTATTGAATATCATTCCCGATCACCAAACGTGATGTGTTGTTGAACACAGCCTCTGAGAATCTTCTGGGGAAGACTTTCCCACATTCTAATCATCCTCTGAGCGAAAACAAACCATCCTCACACAGGTCCAATGAGGATCATACCCTCATTCTCGAACTAAAGGGGCCAGTGGTGATATCACAGGACGAGTAAACCAGAGGCTCGGTAAACGTTCTGTGGGCCCCGGTTCAAATTCCACCACAGCAGCTCATGGAGTTCAATTAATAAATCTGGAATTGAAGAGCCGGTCACATGAAACCGTTCTCGATTGTCGTAAAAACCCATCTGGTTCACTAATGTCCTTTAGGGAAGGAAATCTGCCGTCCTTACCCGGTCTGGCCTATATGTGACTGCAGACCCACAGCAATGTGGTTACACGCTTAACTGCCTGTCGTGGAAATTATAATAAAGACAAATTCCTCGAGGTTCGATTTAAGGAAATTTATTTACACAAATATATTTGCGGAGAGAGAGTGTTCCGGCTGTAAAGCCAGTGCACTGCACTCTGAGATTCCATTGAAGAAAGCACGGGAGGGATTCTCCGGGAATCGGCAGGTCGGACAGAAACGGCGCAGTGGAGTGGCGGGAACCACTCCGGCGTTGGGCCGCCCCAAAGGTATGGAATCCTCCGCACCTTCAGGGGCTAGGACGGCGCCGGAGTGGCTTGCGCCCCGCCGGCCGGCGTGGAAGGCTTTTGGCGCCATGCCAGCCGGGGCCGGAGGGACTGCCGGCCGGCACGGGTCCGCGCATGCGCGGGAGCGTCACGTCTCCTTACGTCATCCCCGTGCATGAGCAGGGGGGGTTCACCTTCGCGCCGGCCGTGTCAGCCTCCGCGATGAGAGAGAGAGAGAGTGCCCCCACGGCACAGGCCCGCCCACGGATCGGTGGGCCCCGATCGCGGGTCAGGCCACCGTGGGGGCACCTTCCCCCCCAGGGACCAGATCGGCCCACGCCCCCCACAGGACCCCAGAGCCCACCCGTGCCGCCAGGTCCCGCTGGTAAGGGAACTACTCCAATCTACGCCGGCGGAACCTGCATAGACCGGGCGGGACTTTGGCCCATCGCGGGCCAGAGAATCGCCGGGGGGGGGGGGTGGAGGCCGCTGTGAGCGGCCGCCGACCGGCGCTGCACGATTCCCGCCCGGCCAAATCTCCGGCGCCAGAGAATTCGGCAGCCGTCGGGGGCGGGATTCCCCCCCGTCAGGTTGGAGAATCGCCGGAGGGTCGGAGAATCCCGCCCCATATATCGTCTGAAATAACAGCTTGAAGTAAACAATCATATTTATATTAAATAGACCTTGGAAAGTATATAAGATGAAATACGTAGCATGTATGTTCTTGCCCTTGGGTAAAAACAACTCGAGTACGCATTTTGTTATCTTTCGGAGGGCAATGTGTTTTCATTATTAGGCGTATATTAAGCAGCATTTCGTTTATTTTACCTGACCTACTTATTTTTGTTCAAAAGCCGTGTTGAACTATAGTCAAGCATTTCCCAGCATGCTTCTAAATTGGCAATTCATTAATTTCCCTTGCACACCGCGCCTCTGGATTGGCCGAGCAGTTCAAGGGAAATTAATGATGGGCATCAAATGGTGGCACAGCCGGTGACACCCAGGTCCCATCAAAGAGATTTTAAATAAAGGACCAAATCACACTGTAAAGTGGGAAGTGGGATGGTTCTCTGGGCGGGATTTTCCAGAGCCTCCAGCCAGTGGGATGAGCCAGTCTTGCCAAGAGCAGCAGAGATCTGATTGGAGTGTCGCGTCAGGCATGGGAATCCCCAGCGCAGTGTGGAGGGAACGTTGTAGCATCTAAAGTGCTGTGAAGTGGGACCGAGGTCAGTTGCTTCATCAACACCTCTGGGTCATTCCTGCCTGTATTAGGCTGCAAGATCTACCCTAACTCACTCAATTAAACTACCAGACGGCCCAGCTAGCTCTGACCCACAAACCCCAGTTCTGAAGCCAGGATGTG
The DNA here is from genome assembly GCF_902713615.1 of Scyliorhinus canicula. NCBI lineage: Eukaryota > Metazoa > Chordata > Chondrichthyes > Carcharhiniformes > Scyliorhinidae > Scyliorhinus > Scyliorhinus canicula. The sequence continues at coordinate 1,961,745 of NC_052169.1, read as the reverse complement.
TGGATTTGGCCAGCGTTTATTGCCCATCCTATTGAGGGCAGCACGGTAGCACAGTGGTTAGCACTGTGGTTTCACAGCGCCAGGATCCCAGGTTTGATTCCCGGCTTGGGCCACTGTCACCTCCGGGTGCTCCGGTTTCCTCCGACAGTCCAAAGATGTGCAGGTTAGGTGGATTGGCCATGCTAAATTGCCCTTAGTGTCTAAAAAAAGGTTGGGTGGGGTTACGGGGATCGAGTGCAGGTGTGGGTTTAGGTAGGGTGCTCTTTCCAAGGGCTGGTTCACATTCGATGGGCCGAATGGCCTCCTTCTGCACTGTAAATTCTATGAATGGCTGGTGCCGTTGCTACCCATTGGCCCCAGCAGTGTGCACCCTCCCACGTGCCTCTGGGAGATCCGCAGCGCTCCCTGGCGATTGCCTTCCCTCCAGTAACACTATTTGAAAACTCCCCCATGGCAGAACCAAGACCCGCCAGCTCTCTGGGCAGCTGCGAATCGCTGTCATCTCAAATCTTTTCCCAAGAATTAAGTGATCATTCCTGTGATGGTAAAATACGGCTGCTGGAGAAATGGTCCCAGAAATCCCAGTACCTCCTCATGATTAGGGGCAGCACGGTAGCATTGTGGACAGCACAATCGCTTCACAGCTCCAGGGTCCCAGGTTCGATTCCGGCTTGGGTCACTGTCTGTGCGGAGTCTGCACGTCCTCCCCGTGTCTGCGTGGGTTTCCTCCGGGTGCTCCGGTTTCCTCCCACAGTCCAAAGATGTGCAGGTTAGGTGGATTGGCCATGATAAATTGCCCTTAGTGTCCAAAATTGCCCTTAGTGTTGGGTGGGGTTACTGGGTTATGGGGATAGGGTGGAGGTGTTAACCTTGGGTAGGGTGCTCTTCCCAAGAGCCGGTGCAGACTCGATGGGCCGAATGGCCTCCTTCTGCACTGTAAATTCTATGATCTATGATTGGTGCTTCCCATTCCGATGGAATCCTGGGGAATCCCTGCTGTCTGTCACTAAAGTTCTTCAGAGAGAAAGGAAGGAATCCTGGATAACGTTCCCTGTCGTTTGCGCCAGATTTAAACTCCCCATCCCGGGTAACGTTCCCTGGTCATTATGAAGTGTGGAGATCCTGTTTCCTTATCCCAGGGAATGTTGGATGTATTTTACCCCATTACTCGATCCGCAGAGTGAAGCTCCCTGTCTGAATCTCAATCCTTGCTGCTCACCCTCCAATCTCTCTTATGATTGCTAGATTTCTCTACGTATAAAGATTGACTGCATGTCAAAATAACACAGGGTGTGTGAATCCCTGACTGGAGACACAATCAGAATGCAAAATGTTATTTCTGTTTAATGAATAATTTGGCTGAATCACTTTTCTCAAACCTTAATTTGAAACCATCACTTTGTCCAAAAACCCAAAGTTCCATCAACCCAACCACGTGAATCAATAATTCAGTGTATTGTTTATTTCAAACGGTCCCCTCACATTGAACCACTCCCACCCCCTCACTCCCCGCACCCTTTAATATCCCACCCAGTCTAATCCCACTCCCCCCCTCACTCCCCGCACCATTTATATCCCACCCAGTCTAATCCCACTCTCCCCTCACTCCCCGCACCCTTTAATATCCCACCCAGTCTAATCCCACTCCCCGCCTCACTCCCCGCACCCTTTAATATCCCACCCAGTCTAATCCCACTCCCCCCTCACTCCCCGCACCCTTTAATATCCCACCCAGTCTATTCCCACTCCCCCCTCACTCCCCGCACCCTTTAATATCCCACCCAGTCTAATCCCACTCCCCCCCCTCACTCCCCGCACCTATATCCCACCCAGTCTAATCCCACTCTCCCCCTCACTCCCCGCACCCTTTAATATCCCACCCAGTCTAATCCCACTCCCCGCCTCACTCCCCGCACCTATATCCCACCCAGTCTAATCCCACTCTCCCCCTCACTCCCCGCACCCTTTAATATCCCACCCAGTCTAATCCCACTCCCCGCCTCACTCCCCGCACCCTTTAATATCCCACCCAGTCTAATCCCACTCCCCCCTCACTCCCCGCACCCTTTAATATCCCACCCAGTCTATTCCCACTCCCCCCTCACTCCCCGCACCCTTTAATATCCCACCCAGTCTAATCCCACTCCCCCCCCTCACTCCCCGCACCTATATCCCACCCAGTCTAATCCCACTCTCCCCCTCACTCCCCGCACCCTTTAATATCCCACCCAGTCTAATCCCACTCTCCCCCTCACTCCCTGCACCCTTTAATATCCCACCCAGTCTAATCCCACTCTCCCCCTCACTCCCCGCACCCTTTAATATCCCACCCAGTCTAATCCCACTCTCCCCCTCACTCCCCACACCCTTTAATATCCCACCCAGTCTAATCCCACTCTCCCCCCTCACTCCCCTCGCCCTTTAATATCCCACCCAGTCTAATCCCACTCTCCCCCCTCACTCCCCGCACCCTTTAATATCCCACCCAGTCTAATCCCACTCTCCCCCTCACTACCCTCACCCTTTAATATCCCACCCAGTCTAATCCCACTCCCCCTCACTCCCCCCACCCTTTAATATCCACCCAGTCTAATCCCACTCTCCCCCTCACTCCCCGCACCCTTTAATATCCCACCCAGTCTAATCCCACTCCCCCCCTCACTCCCCGCACCTATATCCCACCCAGTCTAATCCCACTCTCCCCCTCACTCCCCGCACCCTTTAATAACCCACCCAGTCAAATCCCACTCCCCCCTCACTCCCCACACCCTTTAATATCCCACCCAGTCTAATCCCACTCTCCCCTCACTCCCCACACCCTTTAATATCCCACACAGTCTAATCCCACTCCCCCTCACTCCCCACACCCTTTAATATCCCACCCAGTCTAATCCCACTCTCCCCCTCACTCCCCACACCCTTTAATATCCCACCCAGTCTAATCCCACTCTCCCCCTCACTCCCCACACCCTTTAATATCCCACCCAGTCTAATCCCACTCTCCCCCTCACCTCCCCACACCCTTTAATATCCCACCCAGTCTAATCCCCCTCACTCCCCACACCCTTTAATATCCCACCCAGTCTAATCCCACTCTCCCCTCACTCCCCACACCCTTTAATATCCCACCCAGTCTAATCCCACTCTCCCCCTCACTCCCCACACCCTTTAATATCCCACCCAGTCTAATCCCCCTCACTCCCCGCACCCTTTAATAACCCACCCAGTCTAATCCCACTCTCCCCTCACTCCCCGCACCCTTTAATATCCCACCCAGTCTAATCCCACTCTCCCCTCACTCCCCACACCCTTAATATCCCACCCAGTCTAATCCCACTCTCCCCCTCACTCCCCACACCCTTTAATATCCCACCCAGTCTAATCCCACTCTCCCCCTCACCCCCCACACCCTTTAATATCCCACCCAGTCTAATCCCACTCCCCCCTCACTCCCCACACCCTTTAATATCCCACCCAGTCTAATCCCACCCTCCCCGTCACTCCCCGCACCCTATAATAACCCACCCAGTCTAATCCCACCCTCCCCCTCACTCCCCGCACCCTTTAATATCCCACCCAGTCTAATCCCCCTCTCCCGCTCGTACCCCACACCCTTTAGATACCCCACCTAGTCTAATCCCCCTCACTCCCCACACCCTTTAATATCCCACCCAGTCTAATCCCACTCTCCCCCTCACTCCCCACACCCTTTAATATCCCACCCAGTCTAATCCCACTCTCCCCCTCACTCCCCACACCCTTTAATATCCCACCCAGTCTAATCCCACTCTCCCCCTCACTCCCCACACCCTTTAATATCCCACCCAGTCTAATCCCACTCTCCCCCTCACTCCCCACACCCTTTAATATCCCACCCAGTCTAATCCCACTCTCCCCCTCACTCCCCACACCCTTTAATATCCCACCCAGTCTAATCCCACTCCCCCCTCACTCCCCACGCCCTTTAGATACCCCACCCAGTCTAATCCCACTCTCCCCCTCACTCCCCACACCATTTAATATCCCACCTAGTCTAATCCCACTCTCCTGCTCACTCCCCGCACCCTTTAATATCCCACCCAGTCTAATCCCACCCTCCCCCTCACTCCCCGCACCTATATCCCACCCAGTCTAATCCCACCCTCCCCCTCACTCCCCGCACCCTTTAATATCCCACCCAGTCTAATCCCCCTCTCCCGCTCGTACCCCACACCCTTTAGATACCCCACCTAGTCTAACCTCAGTCTATCTTTCACTTTTCTCACACTTCAATATCACACCCAGTCTAATGCACTCCCGGCGCTGTGATGCAACAATGCTAACCACTGTGCCACCCTGCCATCCCTGTCATTGTGGGGGAAGAGGTGCCCCAGCGAAAAGCCAATTGATATTGGCTGCGACTGGACTAACCTGGGCCAGCTAACCTCACCTCAGGAGTCTGTAACATCTCACCAATTTCCTGGCCGTGCTGTCCCTCAGGTGACCTAAAGACAATATTGTCTCATTTCAACTACAAAATGCTTTACCGTCATATCCTTGCAGAGACGGAAATCTGCACTGACTTGGGCCCTGTTCTTGGGGGAACAGACGGAAGTCATTCCCGTAACAGTGTCCTGTACCTCCTTCGCTGGGAATTCTGGCATCTGTGTTCCAGCTCACTTATATCAATACTCACTGGGCTCAGGGTGTTTATGTACTGGAACTTTCACTCACTCCCTTCACTGTGCTGACATCACTTAAATATCTCCGACAATAAAACTCAAGCTGTAAACTTTTAGCAGGAAACAAATAGTTTATTGATTCTGTTTTTCCCTTGTGACTGCCGTGTGTGGCTTATTGACGGTCACTGAGTACCTGCTCACATTGCCCATCTGTAAGAGGAGGCAGATCAGTCAGTGCGGACGTGAAAAACTAAACCCCAGCCAAAAACATTCCAGGCCCAATTTTCTATCGAACAACACAGGCTAGATACAGAGTAAGAGTCTCACACTGTAGCAAGAGCTTTACTCTGTATCTAACCCCGTGCTGTACCTGTCCTGGGAGTGTTTGATGGGGACAGTGTAGAGGGAGCTTTACTCTGTATCTAACCCCGTGCCGTACCTGTCCTGGGAGTGTTTGATGGGGACAGTGTAGAGGGAGCTTTACTCTGTATCTAACCCCGTGCTGTACCTGTCCTGGGAGTGTTTGATGGGGTCAGTGTAGAGGGAGCTTTACTCTGTATCTAACCCCGTGCTGTACCTGTCCTGGGAGTGTTTGATGGGGTCAGTGTAGAGGGAGCTTTACTCTGTATCTAACCCCGTGCTGTACCTGTCCTGGGAGTGTTTGATGGGGACAGTGTAGAGGGAGCTTTACTCTGTATCTAACCGCGTGCTGTACCTGTCCTGGGAGTGTTTGATGGGGACAGTGTAGAGGGAGCTTTACTCTGTATCTAACCCTGTGCTGTACCTGTCCTGTGAGTGTTTGATGGGGACAGTGTAGAGGGAGCTTTACTCTGTATCTAACTCCGTGCTGTACCTGTCCTGGGAATGTTTGATGGGGACAGTGTAGAGGGAGCTTTACTTTGTATCTAACCCCGTGCTGTACCTGTCCTGGGAGTGTTTGATGGGGATAGTGTAGAGGGAGCTTTACTCTGTATCTAACCCCGTGCTGTACCTGTCCTGGGAGTGTTTGATGGGGACAGCGTAGAGGGAGCTTTACTCTGTATCTAACTCCGTGCTGTACCTGTCCTGGGAATGTTTGATGGGGACAGTGTAGAGGGAGCTTTACTTTGTATCTAACCCCGTGCTGTACCTGTCCTGGGAGTGTTTGATGGGGACAGTGTAGAGGGAGCTTTACTCTGTATCTAACCCCGTGCTGTACCTGTCCTGGGAGTGTTTGATGTGAACAGTGTAGAGGGAGCTTTACTCTGTATCTAACCCTGTGCTGTACCTGTCCTGGGAGTGTTTGATGGGGACAGCGTAGAGGGAGCTTTACTCTGTATCTAACTCCGTGCTGTACCTGTCCTGGGAGTGTTTGATGGGGTCAGTGTAGAGGGAGCTTTACTCTGTATCTAACCCCGTGCTGTACCTGTCCTGGGAGTGTTTGATGGGGTCAGTGTAGAGGGAGCTTTACTCTGTATCTAACCCCGTGCTGTACCTGTCCTGGGAGTGTTTGATGGGGACAGTGTAGAGGGAGCTTTACTCTGTATCTAACCGCGTGCTGTACCTGTCCTGGGAGTGTTTGATGGGGACAGTGTAGAGGGAGCTTTACTCTGTATCTAACCCCGTGCTGTACCTGTCCTGGGAGTGTTTGATGGGGACAGTGTAGAGGGAGCTTTACTCTGTATCTAACTCCGTGCTGTACCTGTCCTGGGAATGTTTGATGGGGACAGTGTAGAGGGAGCTTTACTTTGTATCTAACCCCGTGCTGTACCTGTCCTGGGAGTGTTTGATGGGGATAGTGTAGAGGGAGCTTTACTCTGTATCTAACCCCGTGCTGTACCTGTCCTGGGAGTGTTTGATGGGGACAGCGTAGAGGGAGCTTTACTCTGTATCTAACTCCGTGCTGTACCTGTCCTGGGAATGTTTGATGGGGACAGTGTAGAGGGAGCTTTACTTTGTATCTAACCCCGTGCTGTACCTGTCCTGGGAGTGTTTGATGGGGACAGTGTAGAGGGAGCTTTACTCTGTATCTAACCCCGTGCTGTACCTGTCCTGGGAGTGTTTGATGTGAACAGTGTAGAGGGAGCTTTACTCTGTATCTAACCCTGTGCTGTACCTGTCCTGGGAGTGTTTGATGGGGACAGCGTAGAGGGAGCTTTACTCTGTATCTAACTCCGTGCTGTACCTGTCCTGGGAATGTTTGATGGGGACAGTGTAGAGGGAGCTTTACTTTGTATCTAACCCCGTGCTGTACCTGTCCTGGGAGTGTTTGATGGGGACAGTGTAGAGGGAGATTTACTCTGTATCTAACCCTGTGCTGTCCCTGTCCTGGGAGTGTTTGATGGGGACAGTGTAGCGGGAGCTTTACTCTGTATCTAACCCCGTGCTGTACCTGTCCTGGGAGTGTTTGATGGGGACAGTGTAGAGGGAGCTTTACTCTGTATCTAACCCTGTGCTGTACCTGTCATGGGAGTGTTTGATGGGGACAGTGTAGAGGGAGCTTTACTTTGTATCTAATCCTCGGCTGTTTCCTATTAGCTGATGAAATGATGTGGGTTGGATTTTCACTATCTATTTTTTCATATCTTGATGAGACGAAGAAATACGCCTAAAATTGTCATTCCCTGGGGAATTGGAGTGAAGCACATGGCACTGTATCGAATGCAGATGGATCCTGACGGCAGTCAGACCACCCGAGGGGTTCAGTATTGTTTAGACATTGGGAAAGGAACAGGATATTTTCACCCATCTGTTTTCCCAGAATTCACAAAAGGATAGATCTTATTTTCATTCTAATGAGTTTGGTGTGTCTAGCAGGACGAATCCCAGTGCGGGATTAGGCCATGTGACCCATCGTTTCTGTTCTGGTTCTCTGACACTACTATCTAATTAATCCCCATCCCCTGCTCTTTCCTCACAGTTCCCGTTTGTTTTTCCTTTTCAGGAATTTAGCAAATTTCCTTTGAAAAGTTATTGTTGAATCTCCTCCCACCATCTTTACAGACAGAACATTCCAGATCAGAACAACTCACTGCCGAAAACCAATTCACCTCCCTGCCCCCCTCTGTTTTTTTGCCACTCTTTATACATCTGTGTCCCTCTGGTTACCGACCCTCCTCCACGCTGAACGGTTTCTCTTTATTTACAAGAGCTTCATCAATCCATGGATTATTCACACTCCATCTCCAGTCTACCTGTCAGAGACTGTACCATTTACTCCCGATCACAGGAACAACAGCACAGACGAGGGCCTATGTCCCACTCTGTCAGTGTTGGTTCCAGTGCAGTACTGGTGCATTGCCAATTCCAGAGTAATGGCAATTCTAGTGCAGTGGTGGTGCTGTATCAATTCCAGTGCAGTGGCCGTTCCAAAGCAGTGGCCGTTCCAGAGCAGTGACAGTTCCAGAGCAGTGACAGTTCCAGAGCAGTGACAGTTCCAGAGCAGTGACAGTTCCAGAGCAGTGACAGTTCCAGAGCAGTGACAGTTCCAGACCAGTGACAGTTCCAGAGCAGTGCTAGTTCCAGAGCAGTAACAGTTCCAGAGCAGTGACAGTTCCAGAGCAGTGACAGTTCCAGAGCATTGCTAGTTCCAGAGCAGTGACAGTTCCAGAGCAGTGACAGTTCCAGAGCAGTGCTAGTTCCAGAGCAGTGACAGTTCCAGAGCAGTGACAGTTCCAGGGCAGTGACAGTTCCAGAGCAGTGACAGTTCCAGAGCAGTGACAGTTCCAGAGCAGTGACAGTTCCAGAGCAGTGACAGTTCCAGGGCAGTGACAGTTCCAGAGCAGTGACAGTTCCAGAGCAGTGCCAGTTCCAGGGCAGTGCCAGTTCCAGGGCAGTGACAGTTCCAGAGCAGTGACAGTTCCAGAGCAGTGACAGTTCCAGAGCAGTGCCAGTTCCAGAGCAGTGACAGTTCCAGAGCAGTGTCAGTTCCAGAGCAGTGACAGTTCCAGAGCAGTGACAGTTCCAGAGCAGTGACAGTTCCAGAGCAGTGCCAGTTCCAGAGCAGTGCCAGTTCCAGAGCAGTGCCAGTTCCAGAGCAGTGCCAGTTCCAGAGCAGTGCCAGTTCCAGTGTACATCCATATTCAGGGACAGCTGTGTAGTAAGAGAGAGAGACTCTGAATAGCGAGGGAGAGTGTCCTGTCTATTGGAATACAGAAAAATTTGCCTCCGCCTGTCGCTGGTGGCGGGCTTTCCGATCCAGCAGAGAATCGAGCGTCAGGTTAGAAACGGGACCAGTGCCCGTTCCGATGCTCCGGTTCCCCGGAGGCAGCGACAGTAAGGTACACGCCCCACGCCAGTGAGAGAATACAAATGGATCATTTGCACCAATTTGCATCAAATCAACAGGTGGGAGTCCCGATTCCCCAACAGCTCCATGATGTTCCCAGCCTTCCAGCCGGGATTCAGACCGGCATTGATTGGTGCAGGAATTTCCAAACGTGGCTCGGGTGCAGTGGACCCCACGATGGGTCAAGGGGGTAAGTGTGTAGCGTAGGTGACCCCCTCAAAGTCCATCGGAGGGATCCTCCCCCAAAATGTAAATCCTGCCCTCCCAGACTTCCCATCAGGGCCCCCCATCAGACCCTAATCAGAGATCTGAACAGAGGCCCCTAACTGTGATCCCACCATCAGAGACCCCATCAGAAACTCCACCACAGCCCCCGATCAGAGACCCCTTCATTAAATCATCTCTGTTACCCTGCTTTGATGCTAACCACAATGATTATAAACACTCTTGCTATGATTGACTGCCCCTCGCCACATCAAAAGCAGCTAAGTGCTTTCACTTTCTCTTTCTCACAGCATTTTGAGCGGCCGGCCCGATACAGGGATTCTGATGGATTCGTGGGTAAAGGGAATCGCATAGCGGGCCCGACTCTTAGCGCCATCGGAGACCCGGAGTCTCCCAAATGGAGCCGTGTGTTTCTCGGTAGTGCACCATTTGCTGGCAGTGGGATTATTTCTTTCCGCTGCTTGTCGAATGGATCTCCCATTGAAGCTGCCCCGCCCGGCTGGGAAACCCAGGACGGGAGTGCGCTGCCGGCGGGAAAAGAGAATCCCGGCGATGGGAGAATTCCAGTCCCAATCTCTCCACTCAGACACTGACAGACTGGGGACTATTCCCAGTGTTTTGTGATTCCAGCATCCGCTGAATTTTGTTTTTAAACAGGTTCGCTGGAGATGAGCCATCTCTGGTGGAATCCGATTTGATAGAAATGTGGAAGGCGGCTCCTGAACAGAGTCACAGGAGTCAGCTGATAAACCTTTAACAAAAGAATAAAACATTTATTGAACAAGAGAAGATGAAATATATTATAATACTTCTTCACCCCAACATATGGTAAGGATAACAAAAGTTGCAAAATCTGTCTTAACATCTACAGTAAGTTCACAGTCCCTGTAAACCAACAGGTGACCTGCGGTCAGACGCACCACACTCTGAAAGCAGGTGACAGATGCCACACAAATCAGCTTCCATGGATTTCTCATCAACTCTCCCCAGGTGCTCGTCACCTGTACAACAACTGGTCTCACACAAGCTCATTTCTTGAACTTGGGTTTCCAATCTGCCCTGTCAAAGAACTCACATTGGAATGACTTCCCAAACGACGCTTCCACCTTGAACAAGGATCAGCCTCCAGGGTTCCGGTCTCTCGTTCTGATGTTCCTTTTCCCTGGATCACCCTAACCCTAACCTTCCACACACTCAGTTATTCGGCCCGTACCAGTAACATTGATTCAGAGACCCACAGTAAGGAGTCACCAACATTTGGCTGTCTCCTTGGATACAGAGTCAATCCAGTGCAGAGGTGTTCTGTGAACAGAGTGAATCCGTTGCAGTGTGATTCTGGAGCTGATTCTGGAGCCAGGAGGTGGGATTCTCCGAGCCCAGCGCCGGGCCGGAGAACAGCCGCAACCACACCCGCCCTGACGCCGGCACACGATTCTCCGCGGAGTGGAGAATCGGCGGCATTTGCGCGGTTGGCGTGGCGACGGTCGCGGGCCGCTGTCCGCGGCCGAGCCGCCGATTCTCCAGCCTTGATGGGCCGAATGGCCGCACGGAAACGGCAGAGTCCCTCCGCCGCCGTCCACGCCTGCTCGCAGCCGGCGGGAACTCGGCGCGCAGAGTCGGGGGTGGCCTGTGGGTGTGAGGGGCTCCTTCATCGGGGGGGGGGGGGGGGCTCCAATAGGTCTGGCCCGAGATCGGGCCACACCGATCGATGGGCTGAGCTCTCCAGACCCGGCCCTGAACCCCCGCGCCATGTTGGGTCGGGGCCGATGCGTTAAGGAAGTCCCCCGTGCATGCGCGGGTTGGCACGGCGCCCAGTTGGCACCGGGAAGGGAGGCTAGAGCGGCGTGAACTGCTCCAGCCGTGCTGGCCGCCTGTGGGGGCGAGAATCGGCAGTGCCCGCGCCTGTTTCGCGCCGTCATGAAACGCAACGTTGTTCACCATGGCGCTGACGCTCTGCCTCCATTTCAGAGAATCCCGCCCAGGGCAAAACCAGAGCTGCGTCATTCTGGAGACACAGTGGGCGCGATTCTCTGCTGTCCACAACGGGTCGGAGAATAGCGGGATAGCGTCCCCGACATTTTTCACGCCCTCCCGCTATTCTCCCCCCCCCCCCCCCCAGGCCGGCCCACGACACGTTTTTTACAGCGAACAGCGATTCTCCCCAGGCCGATGGGCCGGGTTCCCAGGCCTTTACGGCCGTTTTTACGGCAGCAAACACACCTTAGAACATAGAACATAGAACAGTACAGCACAGAACAGGCCCTTCGGCCCTCAATGTTGTGCCGAGCCATGATCACCCTACTCAAACCCACGTATCCACCCTATACCCGTAACCCAACAACCCCCCCCTTAACCTTACTTTTATTAGGACACTACGGGCAATTTAGCATGGCCAATCCACCTAACCCGCACATCTTTGGACTGTGGGAGGAAACCGGAGCACCCGGAGGAAACCCACGCACACAGGGGGAGGACGTGCAGACTCCACACAGACAGTGACCCAGCCGGGAATCGAACCTGGGACCCTGGAGCTGTGAAGCATTTATGCTAACCACCATGCTACCCTGCTGCCCCTGCTTGCTGCCTTCGTAAAAACGGCCGCAACATGCCCGTTCTGGGCATCCAGGGCCCCGATTGGCACGGCAGTACCTCGGCCGTACCAAGGGGGGCATGGGCCCGCGATCACTGCCCACCGATCGCGGGCAGTGCATCCTTAACGGACGCACTCTTTCTCCCTCCGCCGCCTCGCATGATCAGTCTGCGGGGCGGCCGAGGGAGATGACGGCCCCGCGCATGCGCGGGTTGGAGCCGTCCAATCCGCGCATACGCGGCTGACGTCATCGTGCGCGTCAGCCGGCGTGACGCTTGGCGCGCGGACTTAGCGACGGTCGCTAAGTCCGCGATGCCGTGCTTCACGGGGCCCCGCTGCTAGCCCCGCCCGGGGGGGGAGAATCGGGACCCGGGAGGGGGCGCGGAGGCTGCCGGGAAACACGGCCAGTTTCACAACAGCCTTTACGACTTGCCGCATTTGCGGAGAATCGCGCCCAGTGAATCCAGTGCAATGTTGTTCTGGAGACACAGTGAATCCAGTGTAGTGTTGTTCTCGAGACAGTGAATCCAGAGCTGCGTCATTCTGGAGACACAGTGAATCCAGTGCAATGTTGTTCTGGAGATACAGTGAATCCAGTGCAGTGTTGTTCTGGAGACACAGTGAATCCAGAGCAGTGTTGTTCTGGAGACAGTGAATCCAGAGCTGCATCATTCTGGAGACACAGTGAATCCAGAGCAGTGTCGTTCTGGAGACACAGTGAATCCAGAGCCGTGTTGTTCTGGAGACACAGTGAATCCAGAGCAGTGTTGTTCTGGAGATACAGTGAATCCAGTGCAACGTAGTTCTGGAGACACAGTGAATCCAGTGCAGTGTCGTTCTGGAGACACAGTGAATCCAGTGTAGTGTTGTTCTGGAGATACAGTGAATCCAGTGCAGTGTTGTTCTGGAGACACAGTGAATCCAGTGTAGTGTTGTTCTGGAGACACAGTGAATCCAGAGCTGCATCATTCTGGAGGCACAGTGAATCCAGAGCAGTGTTGTTCTGGAGACAGTGAATCCAGTGTAGTGTTGTTCTGGAGACACAGTGAATCCAGAGCAGTGTTGTTCTGGAGACACAGTGAATCCAGAGCAGTGTTGTTCTGGAGACAGTGAATCCAGTGTAGTGTTGTTGTGGAGATACAGTGAATCCAGAGCAGTGTTGTTCTGGAGACAGTGAATCCAGAGCAGTGTTGTTCTGGAGATACAGTGAATCCAGAGCAGTGTTGCTCTGGAGACAGTGAATCCAGTGTAGTGTTGTTCTGGAGACACAGTGAATCCAGTGCAGTGTTGTTCTGGAGACACAGTGAATCCAGTGCAGTGTTGTTCTGGGGACACAGTGAATCCAGAGCTGCGTCATTCTGGAGACACAGTGAATCCAGTGCAGTGTTGTTCTGGAGACACAGTGAATCCAGAGCAGTGTCGTTCTGGAGACACAGTGAATCCAGAGCTGCGTCATTCTGGAGACACAGTGAATCCAGTGCAGTGTTGTTCTGGAGACACAGTGAATCCAGTGTAGTGTCGTTCTGGAGACACAGTGAATCCAGTGTAGTGTCGTTCTGGAGACACAGTGAATCCAGTGTAGTGTTGTTCTGGAGACACAGTGAATCCAGTGTAGTGTTGTTCTGGAGACACAGTGAATCCAGAGCAGTGTCGTTCTGGAGACACAGTGAATCCAGTGTAGTGTCGTTCTGGAGACACAGTGAATCCAGTGTAGTGTTGTTCTGGAGACACAGTGAATCCAGTGCAGTGTTGTTCTGGAGACACAGTGAATCCAGTGTAGTGTCGTTCTGGAGACACAGTGAATCCAGTGTAGTGTCGTTCTGGAGACACAGTGAATCCAGTGTAGTGTTGTTCTGGAGACACAGTGAATCCAGTGTAGTGTCGTTCTGGAGACACAGTGAATCCAGTGTAGTGTTGTTCTGGAGACACAGTGAATCCAGTGTAGTGTTGTTCTGGAGACACAGTGAATCCAGTGTAGTGTCGTTCTGGAGACACAGTGAATCCAGTGTAGTGTTGTTCTGGAGACACAGTGAATCCAGTGTAGTGTTGTTCTGGAGACACAGTGAATCCAGTGCAGTGTTGTTCTGGGGACACAGTGAATCCAGAGCTGCATCATTCTGGGGACACAGTGAATCCAGTGCAGTGTTGTTCTGGAGACACAGTGAATCCAGTGATTAATGGCTCTGCTATGTTTTACAAACCCCCATTCTCAGCCCCCAGGTTGATGTTGGTGTGGGAATGGGAGTGATTATCAGATTGTTCCTGCTCTGCTGGGTGAGACAGTGAGCTGGGGCAGTCTAGCCTCACACAACACCTCATGTCAATCTCTCCTCACTGTTGTAAGGGCCCTAGTTTCCCATCTACAACAGTTAATACTTCAGGAAATCACTTTTCCAAATATCATTTGCCTTGATTAAGAGTTGCTCCTCAGAGAAGGTAATTAAGGTGTCTATTTATAGGGTGCTGGTCTCCCATTGAGAACACAGAGAGAGAGAGAGAGCGTTCCGCCATATGGCATTGAGAGTTCCTGCGTCCATAAACACAAAATGCATTGTGACAGATAGACAGATCTAATAGAGAGAATACAAGGCACATCATTATTAACCTCATTAGCCTAGTCACTCAGTTTATAACTGACCCTTCTGACTAGTAGACCGACAAGAGTGAGTTATATTTCCCTGTCAGATCCCCACTGTCAGAGTTTATCAATTCACAAAGCTACGAATCACTCACTCTGACCAAAGCATATCTTTGATGACAGACTGTAGCACCAAGTAACAAGCTAATGGAACGCAGTTGGTTCTGGTCCACAGTTGAGTCACTCCACAGCGGAACGAGGTTAAGAATGAAGGGCTGGAAACCTCGGAACAAATTGCTCTGCAATGCTTCATCACAGACAGACTCATCTGTGTGAGTGAGGGTGTCCCTGTGGGCCGGGACCGGACCGGCAGCACCAGCGAGATCCACTTGCCTGACGCCTATCGTTCAAGTGGAAAATGTGGTTCTTAGCCCAGAGTTTGCCCGCAGGAGAGACACAGAATAGCAGCAAATAATTCAACAGCCTCTTCAGACACCGTCTGACATCAATAATAATCTGCTAACTCACTCAGCATCGCCAAACAGTCTGTTCCAAATGTTCCTCAGTGTGGAGGGCATCACCTTCCACTGAATTCGGTTTATTCACATCAGGAAGGTTGATACATCCAGCTGCACAAGAGGTCTCTAAACCTCACGGCGCACGCACGGCAAGCACTGTGGTTAGCACTGTTGCTTCACGGCGCCAGGGACCCGGGTTCGATTACCGGCTTGGGTCAGTGTCTGTGCGGAGTCTGCACGTTCTCCCCGTGTCTGCGTGGGTTTCCTCCGGTTTCCTCCCACAGTCCTGAAAGACGTGCTGTTAGGTGAATTGGACCTTCTGAATTCTCCCTCTGTGTACCCGAACAGGTGGCAGAATGTGGCGACTAGGGGCTGTTCACAGTAACTTAATTGTAGTGTTAATGTCAGCCTACTTGTGACACTAATAAAGATTATAACCAAACATCATTCTGTATTTACATAGCATCTTAATAAAACATCTCAATGTGCTTCCCAAGGAGCAGCATCAAATTTGAGACTGAACCACATGAGGTGCCCAAAACCTTGGTCAACATTTGAAGGGATGTCTTCGAGGAGGAGGGAGAGGGGCAGACAGGTTTAGGGAGGGGATTCCAGAGGTCTGGGCCCAGCAAGCTGAAGATATGTTTACCGTCGCAAATTTGTCTTCATTGGCTTCACTGCGGGTTGGGCAAGGCGTCAGGTCCCAAACCGACGCCAGCCGGAACGGGGATCGAGCCCCGTGTCTGTGGGCGCCAATCTGATCCGCATCGGCCGTCCAGCCAACTGTGCCCCAAGGAGAAGACTTTATTTGTGCATTGTGGGCTGGAGCTCTGGACAGCGATGGTACAGGCTCCGATTTCCCTCCCATCACATGTCTGACCAGGAACCCCACTCTTACCACCTGCCACTGGCCTGTGTTTAAAGGATCGACAAGCTGACACTCAATCAGTCGGATGTGTTACGAATGCAACTTCCTCGGCCAGTGTAGTAAAAGGGTGTTCGTGCAGAGCAAGGGTTAATGTGGGACAGGATAACATCACCACCCACTGGGAGTCACACGGTGGTAGACTGCAGATGGAAGAGTCTGGAAGGGGGCCATCATGGAGACATCACACACACAGGGAATGACCTTGTGCTACCAGTAAGCTTTTTACGTTCAACCAGGCAAACATCCAGCCCACTTACTGAAACACCATGGTGATGACTTACAGCATTATGACAGGGAAGAGTGGATCCTAAAATCCCAGGGAATCTGGAGAAGGAGGATGGAATTTCAAAGCATGAGAAAGTAAAGAAAGTAAAGCTGGAGCTGAGAGAGATCCACCTAAATGTAAAACCACATCTGGAGATTACAGATGTGAAGGTCGAAGGTCTCCACCAGGGCATGTGGAGCTCCACTGCCAGACCTGATCGAAAACGATGTCAAGGGACCAAGCTGGATCAAAAAAAGGTTGAAAACTGTGCAGATGGAAAAAGACGTTTTTTTTTATAAATTTAGTGTGCCCAATTCATTTTTTCCAATTAAGGGGCAATTTAGCGTGGCCAATCCACCTACCCTGCACATCTTTGGGTTGTGGGGGTGAAACCCACGCAGACACGGGGAGAATGTGCAAACTCCACACGGACAGTGACCCAGAGCCGGGATCGAACCTGGGACCTCGGCGCCGTGAGGTAGCAGTGCTAACCCAATGCACCACCGTGCTGCCTTGAACAAAGAACTTGAGTGAACACAGAGACAAGAGGTCTGGCCAAATCATAGGAAGGGTGAGCAAAATACAGCAAAAGCAAGCTGACCATTTCTTTTAAAATGAGTAACAATCGGGACCAATAAGTCCAGAGCTCAGCTGCAACAATTCAGCAGCAACAAGTGCCCAAGACGGCACCTTAAAATGTGGCGGCCAAACTCAACTGAAGGATAAAAGATTTTTCAAACTGATGGCAGAGCTCAAAAATTAACTTCCAGTATAGTTTCTCCTCCAAGTTAAAAAATCAACTATCTGGCCCAGGCTTCTTGCTCAAAAGGATTCCTGCAGAGAGAATTTTTTTTTAAATGGCTCCGACAGTACAACGGGGGCCCCACCAAAACTCTACCAGCACAGCAAGAACAAAAAGAAGAAAAGAAAACGGTGACATCTTGGAAGAACAAAACATTCTGAAAATCAGCCATGAATAGTATATAAAATCTAATAGACTGATTTAGGCTAAGAAATGGGTCAAATCACATCCAAAATTGGTCATCTCGAAGAAGAGAATTTTTATATTGCAGGCGTACATTGGAAAAAGCGCAAGCTAATATATTTTTATACTTCTTTGTGTATTTGCAGATGAAGCAATCCTGATACAAGGCATTGATGAATCCTCAACCAGCTTCGATTAAATATTAATAGCCTTTGATGAATATTTTCAAGCTTCAAGTTATAGCGCACACAGAGGCTTAAAAAGGCTGATAGAAAACTCGCAGTAAAGCTTATTTCTCAGGAGTCATAAAGAAGGAAATAGCAACTCTAAATCGCACTGTTGGTAAATCAAACTGGGGGTTAGAAACACAATCGAAAATACGTCCAAATAAAACAGCGAACAGAAAAGGTACTCAAAGAAGTAGCTGCCCAGAAAGACTCAAGAATCAATGCATGCCCCAAGAAAAACATACGCATTTAACAAAGAAGTTGAATACTACTTCAGAAAAAGCTGTGTTGGAACTACCAGTAATAACGAAGCAATGCACTGAAGTGTAGAATGAGAAGGCAAGGCTTGAAGAGGAAATGAAATGAAATGAAAATCGCTTATTGTCACGAGTAGGCTTCAATGAAGTTACTGTGAAAAGCCCCTAGTCGCCACATTCCGGCGCCTGTCCGGGGAGGCTGGTACGGGAATCGAACCGTGCTGCTGGCCTGCTTGGTCTGCTTTAAAAGCCAGCGATTTAGCCGAGGTAGCTAAACCAGCCCCTGGAAAGTAAATAGTTGAAAGAATAGTTGAAAGGGGGCCTCACAGTAGCATGGTGGTTAGCATCAATGCTTCACAGCTCCAGGGTCCCAGGTTCGATTCCCGGCTGGGTCACTGTCTGTGTGGAGTCTGCACGTCCTCCCTGTGTGTGCGTGGGTTTCCTCCGGGTGCTCCGGTTTCCTCCCACAGTCCAAAGATGTGCGGGTTAGGTGGATTGGCCATGCTAAATTGTCTGTAGTATAAGGTTAATGGGGGGATTGTTGGGTTACGGGTATACGGGTTACGTGGGTTTAAGTAGGGTGATCATTGCTCAGCACAACATCGAGGGCCGAAGGGCCTGTTCTGTGCTGTACTGTTCTATATTCTAACAACTAACAGCCCTTCAAAATCACATTCAAAAACAGTACATAGCCCTTCAGCAGCATGATCGAAGAACGACCTTGAACGGCAAAACGGAGGAACAACAGAACAAACTCATTGAGACTCGGTTAATTTACAGAGAAGGAAAGGAAAAGAAAAAGGAAGTATCTTAAGATGCTGCAAGGGCCCTGAGGTCAGTCTTTGTTCCTCTGGAATGTTACAAGGAGATGGTCTGAATTTATAAAGTCAGAGTCCTGAGGGCAGTGGTGGGGGAAAAGCACATAAACTAACGATTGTATTTGAGTAAGGACTTGGGCAGGAGGTGTTGTCAAAGGGTGTTTGGGCAGAGCAAGGGTTAATGTGGGACTGCAGAACTGTATCGCCCACAGTATGATGTAGAGAGCCAGATGATCGTAGACGGCATATGGAAGAGTCTGCAAGGAGGATGGACACAGCACCCACACATGGTTGTACCTTGGTGATGCAGATAGTGATGGGTTACCAATAAACAGTTTATGTTCGACCATACATGCCCCCAGACCTCTTAGTGAGATATCAAACAACCTTAAAACAGTCACCAACTCCTGGAGCGGGAGTTCAACCCAGAGTTACTGGATCACAAGCAGGGATGATAATGGAATATAGAGGAGATTGGAGTGACATAAATGATAACGTACCACTGACATGAGTCAACGTGTTAAACTCAAGAGAGAGAGAGGGGGGGTGTTGGATTTATGCCTTCGAGCTGCATGCCTAATCTGGAGCCTGTTTTGATGTGTAATGATAATAAACAAGTGTTAAGCAATATGTCTACAGTCTGCCTCAGGTCCATGTCCCACATATTTCAGTACGAGTTGAAAATCTTTTCTTCAGAGCTGAAGGGCAGCACAGAAGCTGCGGCAGAATCTGTAGCACTTCCAAAATCCCGGTGGGGGAGAGGGGGGGGGGGGTAAATTGGGTTGTGGGGGTGAGGGGGGTCCCAGGCGCCGGACCTCGCTATCGGACCGCCCGCTCAAAATGGCGGCCTGTTAGCAGGATTCCCTCAGGAATCCCTCGCAATCCTCGCCACGTCAACATTTGCAAGGCTAAGGATTGGGAATGGCTTCCGGATTCGCGCTCCCAGCGTGAGAGCAAATCAGATGCGACTGAGATCCGGCGGGATAACGTTAGTCTCCCAAACGGAGAATGCTGCCTCTGATATTCGGTGCTGTTACTGAAGAGTGGGGACGTCCTGTCCACTGCCCCCCCCCCCCCCCCCCCCCCGTCGCTCAAATTCCCCAAAACACACCAGCTCATCAAGTCTTTTGTCTGATTGCTGATGGTGGGATCTCACTGCGCACAGATTGCCGACATTCCCACATTACAGCCATGACTACTTTTCAAACGTGTTTCATTGGCTGTGAAGCACTTTGGGGCATTGTGAAAAAGGGCTTTCAAAAGGCAACTCTTTTTTTAAATCAACAGCTCGAGTTTTAGCAGTGAAATGCTTCCAAAGCATCATTGGGATCCGTGCTAATGCCTCCTGTCCAATTCTAGGCAGGGAACCATTTTTCTCTCTAATTCAAAGAGAAAAATAGACTCAGAATTTATACGGTTCAAGGAGGCAGCAGCTCAACTCTCCATTCTCAACTAATTCAAAGCTCCTTTCCTTTTGTCAACACAGCCTCGCTTGAGAGGAGTTCACCACCCTGATTCATGCCCTGTTAGATGAAATGAAAATCGCTTATTGTCACAATGAAGTTACTGTGAAAAGCCCCTAGTCGCCACATTCCGGCGCCTGTTCGGGGAGGCTGGTACGGGAATTGAACCCACGCTGCTGGCCTTGGTCTGCTTTACAAGCCAGCTATTTAGCCCACTGTGCTAAACCAGACCCTCTGGTAAGCAGAATCAGATGGCAACCAGGGTTCAGTCTGTGGACACAGACAACGATCCTGCGGCCCAGTTCAAACGGAGCGGGGGAGTTCTCTCGGTGTTCTGAAACAGGAGGAATACCATTCGGCCCACTCCAGCCTGCTGTACCATTTAATGAGATCACAGCTGGTCTGTACCTAACTTTGGTTTCAGTAATCCCTCACACCCTCACTGAACCAAAGTCTATCAATCTCGGCTTTGAAACTTTCAGTCGACTCTCAGCCTCAGCAGAGTTTTGAGATACCCGAGTCCCAAATCAGTGGTTCTCCCTCACCCAGCATCAGCACAGAATAAATGATGTGGTCGTCAATCTGACTGCTGTTTGCGGGATCTTGCTGTGTACAGAACGGGCTGCTACGTCTGCCTGTGAAACATAGAGCTGTGATTACAGAAGGATGTTGTGAGAACAATCTTGTCAATGTAGTTCCTTTCCTTCAGTGAAATTTCCTTTTCAAACGCAGGTTCCGTCTTACAGGTTTACATTCTGTCAAAGTGCATTTGAACACATGAAAAGGACAGGAACTCGCCAAGGCTCCTCAGGCAGCACCTTCCAAACCCATGGCTGCTACCATCTAGACGGACAAGAGCAGCAGATACCTGGGAACCCCACCACCTGGAGGTTCCCCTCCAAGTCACTCGCCACCCTGACTGGGAAATATATCGGCCGTTCCTTCACTGTCGCTGGGGCAAAACCCTGGGACTCCCTCCCTATCAGCACAGTGGGTGTACCTACACCTTGGGGACTGCAGCGGTTCAAGAAGGCAGCTCACCATCACCTTCTGAAGGGCAACTAGGGATGGGCAATAAATGTTGGCCTAACCAGCGATGCCCACATCCCGTAAATGAATAAATAAAAACTATTCTTAGCCATTTTGAAACTCGACCAAGATACTTCCTCCAGTGAAGTGACTTTTTCGATATATTCAGCTGTTATACCGAAAGTCCAACAGGCATTCTACCCTGCCACTCTGTGTGTGTGTCTATCCTCCACATTGTCACATCATGTAACTCACCTGTCCCTATTGGCCATCCTCCAATGTTCTTCAAACATCCACCAAACTACTTTCAGTAAAGATGCTTTCATTGATGCTCACAACTCTGGCCAACATAAAATCTGAACTCAATCAGCTGGGCGCCACGTTTGGACAGGAGGTGCTATGGAAACTGGATTTTGTTCAAGGGGAATAGTTGGAACTCATTCCTGAACATGGGAGTTTCCCAATCTGACCGATGACCTCACTGCAGATATAACCCCTGACCCTGTGTGTGTGACCTCCGGCAGAGCAGGTATGACCCCAGGCCCATTGTGTGACCTCGGGCAGTGCAGGTATGACCCCTGACCCTGCACAAGGTGGTCCTGGCCAAACTTTACAGTGGCAATCTTTCCCAATTGGATTGGGGATCAGAAAGCACAGAATGCTCAGTCTGGGATACAGCAAGGGAACGGTGGGCAGCCTCTCACTATTAAAGGGGAGCGGAGTTTAATGCCATCAAACATGGCCCTTCTGTCCTTGGACAACTTGGTACAAACGTCATTCCCAGAGACATGGGTGGGATTCTCCGATCCTGGGGCTAAGTTTTGACGCCATCGTAAACGGCGGAGCATTTTACGACGGCGTCATCTCGTCAGTTCTGGTCGCCGCATTATAGGAAGGATGTGGAAGCATTGGAAAGGGTGCAGAGGAGATTTACAAGGATGTTGCCTGGTATGGAGGGAAGATCTTATGAGGAAAGGCTGAAGGACTTGAGGCTGTTTTCGTTAGAGAGAAGAAGGTTAAGAGGTGACTTAATTGAGGCATACAAGATGATCAGAGGATTAGATAGGGTGGACACCGAGAGCCTTTTTCCTCGGATGGTGATGTCCAGCACGAGGGGACATAGCTTTAAATTGAGGGGTAATAGATATAGGACAGATGTCAGAGGTAGGTCCTTTACTCAGAGAGTAGTAAGGGCGTGGAATTCCCTGCCTGCAACAGTAGTGGACTCGCCAACACTAAACGCATTCAAATGGTCATTGGGTAGGCATATGGACGATAAGTGAATAGTGTAGATGGGCTTTAGAAGGGTTTCCCAGGTCAGTGCAACATCGTGGGCCGAAGGGCCTGTACTGCGCTGTAATGTTCTATGTTCTAGGATCAGGGATCCTGTGTTGCACAGGGGCCCAGCACGGCATTGGAGAGCTTCACGCAGCTCCAGCTGCCGATATGGGCGCCAGCACGGGCGGCGCGGGTCTGTGCATGCGGGCTGCGGCCGGCACAAGGTCGTGCATGCGCGTGGGTTAGCGTCTCCGTGCCGGCCCCGATGCAACATGGCGGAGAGCTTCACGGGCCCAGCACGGAGGAACATGGGCCCCCACCGGGATAAGCCTGCCCGCTGATTGGTCGTCCCCGATCGCGGGCCAGGCCACCGTGGATCCGATCACCAGGCCGATCTTCCAGCTCACAACAACTCACTGCCGGAAAATAAAATGTTCCCCTGTTGCGTCTGATGACTAGGTTCTGGGTTAGCTCAGTGGGCTAGACGGCTGGTTTGTAATGCAGAACAAGGCCAGCAGCGCGCGTTCAATTCCCGTACCAGCTTACCCGAACAGGGGCCAGAATGTGGCGACTAGGGGCTTTACACAGTAACTTCATACTTGTGACAATAAAAGATTATTATTGGGCAGCACAGTGGCGCAGTGGGTTAGCTCTGCTGCCTCGTGGCGCTGAGGTCCCGGGTTCGATCCTGGCTCTGGGTCACTGTCCGTGTGGAGTTTGCACATTGTCCCTGTGTCTGCGTGGGTTTCGCCCCCACAACCCAAAGATGTGCAGGGTAGGTGGATTGGCTGCGCTAAATTGCCCCTTAATTGGAAAAAATGAATTGGGTACTCTAAATTTGAATATATATATAAAAAGATTATTATTATTATTATATCCCTCTCGTCAGTGAAACAGTGACCACAGGAAACAGTTACTCCACCAGAACAAAGAGGAACATGGCTTGGTATGAACGTCCTGCGTTACGTGGGAACCTTGTCCCGGGTGCTCACTGGTTGCCCCGAGGTTGCAGTAATTGTTTTCCGAGGTGAGGTAAGACGGGGTGAGTTCCACCTGAAAGTTTAATCGGTGATACCCCTCGGATTGAAATTGTCTTTCTCCCAGTGATTCGTCGTCTAAAAAAAAGCTGCGGCAAGAATCTGAAACCTCTTGTTGAAATTCAGCGTTTTTCCCCTCGCAGCTGCCTCTGTGCAAAGTAAACCTCCTCTCAAACCGCAAGGGTGTAGCAGCAGAATGATGAGGAATTGGCTCTGTGTTCATCCAGGGTATGGAGTGACTCGCCGCACCTGCTCCAACTCTATTTTTAACACTCCGATGCAGAGTCTGGCTGGAGTGTTGCTGACATCATCGAGATCAGCCCAACTTGGCAGCTTCCCAGCACATTCCTCAAGGAAATAGCTGCCTGATTTTCAGTAGCGGAGCAGGCTGTTAAACTGCATCGACAGCACATTCTCTCCCTCTGTCTGGCTGCCCTAACTCAGAAATACCAGTATTCAGAAAGTTCTGACAAATCCACCCCCTCCCCACCCACCCCCAGACACTGTTCAATCTGAACGGAATTAGGAATGGACAGCAGCGGGGCAGGGGGGGCGTACAGCAGCCCCCTCAACCCTCACCTCACTCACATATATGCCCTCTTCCAACACTCCCCTACCCCCCTCCCCCTGCACCCACCCCTCCCCCACACCCCCACCACAACCCCTCCCCAACCCCCACCCCCGACACCCCCTCCTCCTGCCCCCACCCTGCACACAAACCCCCACCACACCCCCACCCCCACACTCCCTCCCCACCACACCCACCCCCACATCTCCTCCCCCACCAAACTCTCCCCTACACCCCCTCCCCCACCACCCAGCAAACAGAGGAGAAGTTTTAATCTCGTTGACAAACTCAGTGACTGGCCCCAAACTGGGGCTGTTTAGCACACTGGGCTAAATCGCTGGCTTTGAAAGCAGACCAGGCAGGCCAGCAGCACGGTTCGACCCCCGAACAGGCGCCGGAATGTGGCGACTAGGGGCTTTTCACAGTAACTTCATTGAAGTCTACTCGTGACAATAAACAATTTTCATTTCATTTCATTCAATATTTGATTTTCAGTCAAAGGTCTCCCGCAGGCCCCAACTGAACACAATGTGCCGGGGGGGGGGGGATCAATCTCAGAGACAGCCACCTTCACAACTCTCATCGATTTCCCCAACGCTAATGGTGTCTGCAGCTTCCGAGCAGCTCCTGACTATTTCTTTGTTACACATTACAATTTAAAAGCAATAAAAATCAATTTGTAAATTTGCTGCTTGACTGTTTACTCTGCCTGTCAATGTGGGCAGAGTTCAAACTTTACCATCCTCCTTGCTGGAGTCTCTGTCTGTCGCTCTCTCTCTCACATCAGTAATATCAGGCTCAAAATATCTGGGCTATTTCTGTCGCTACTTTATAAATATCTCCTTTCCCTTTGCTGAATTTTACAAATTCCCTCTCACCATCTCCTGAAGTGGTTAAGGGAGGAGGGGGCAATGACACCATCACCTCCACCCACACGTGGACAGTCTGAGCGTTTTATATATATATAAAATCTTCATTGTCACAAGTAGGCTTACATTAACTCTGCAATGAAGTTACTGTGAAAAGCCCCTAGTTGCCACACTCTGGCACCTGTTCGGGTACACAGAGGGAGAATTCAGAATGTCCAATTCACCTAACAAGCACGTCTTTCAGGACTTGTGGGAGGAAACCGGAGCACCCGGAGGAAACCCACACAGACACAGGGAGAACGTGCAGACTCCGCACAGACAATGACCCGAGGTCGGAATCGAACCTGCCACCCAGGAGCTGTGAAGCAACAGTGCCAGCGACTGTGGTACCTTGCTACCCCAAGGAGGTCTGCAGGAACCCCCCCAACATCCCCCCCGGCCCGATCACCACCACGCAATAAATGTCAGCTTGGCAGTGCCAGCCTGGAACACTGGCAATGCCCGTGGCAGTTAGCAGAGCAGCCTGGGCAGTACCAGAGTGCCCAGAGTGCCAAGGTACCACCTTCAGGGCCAGAGTCCCACCCTGTCCAGAGGGTGTATGTAGGGCCTCCAAACCCATGGAAGACCCACACGCGGGCCATTCCGTCTGGTCCTTGTTTGTGGAGACCAGTGTTAAACGGCGTTTCCCGAGGTCCCGAGGGGAAGGATTTAGATCCCAACGCCGTGATTAGATCTCGGGAATGCACATTAAAGTGCCACTAGCTACCTGACTATCAAAAGCAGATTTTCCGGAAAGTGATCCCGCGGGATTCACATCACGACAATCTCACAGATCGCATTTGCTCCTCGCTGCTTCCACGCGCAACGCACTGGAAGGTCCCACCCACCCCTCTTCAACACTGGCACTGTCAGAGGGCATACTTAGGGAGTGCTGCCTGTCAAGTACTGAGGGAGTGCCTGCACTGTCAGAGGGTCAGTACTGTGAGGGAGGGCCGCACTGTCAGAGGGTCAGTACTGAGGGAGTGCCGCACTGTCAGAGGGTCAGTACTGAGGGAGTGCTGCAGCCTGTCAGAGGGCCGTACTGAGGGGAGTGCTTGCAACTGTCAGAGGGTCATGTACTGAGGGAGTGCCGCACTGTCAGAGGGTGCCGCACTGTCAGAGGGGTCAGTACTGAGGGAGTGCTGCACTGTCCGAGGGTCAGTACTGAGGGAGTGCTGCACCTGTCAGAGGTCAGTACTGAGGGAGTGCCGCACTGTCAGAGGGTCAGTACTGAGGGAAGTGCACGCACTGTCAGAGGGTCAGTACTGAGGGAGTGCCGGCACTGTCAGAGGGTCAGTACTGAGGGAGTGCCGCACTGTCAGAGGGTCAGTACTGAGGGAGTGCCGCACTGTCAGAGGTCCAGTACTGAGGGAGGCCGGCACTGTCAGGAGGGTCAGTACTGAGGGAGTGCCGCACTGTCAGAGGGGTCAGTACTGAGGGAGTGCCGCACTGTCAGAGGGTCAGTACTGAGGGAGTGCCGCACTGTCAGAGGGTCAGTACTGAGGGAGTGCCGCACTGTCAGAGGGTCAGTACGAGGGAGTACCGCACTGTCAGAGGGTCAGTACTGAGGGAGTGCCGCACTGTCAGAGGGTCAGTACTGAGGGAATGCTTCACTGTCAGAGGGTCAGTACTGAGGGAGTGCCGCACTGTCAGAGGGTCAGTACTGAGGGAGTGCCGCACTGTCAGAGGGTCAGTACTGAGGGAGTGCCGCACTGTCAGAGGGTCAGTACTGAGGGAGTGCCGCACTGTCAGAGGGTCAGTACTGAGGGAGTGCCGCACTGTCAGTGGGTCAGTGCTGAGGGAGCACCGCACTGTCAGAGGGTCAGTACTGAGGGAGCACCGCACTGTCAGAGGGTCAGTACTGAGGGAGTGCCGCACTGTTAGAGGGTCAGTACTGAGGGAGTGCCGCACTGTCAGAGGGTCAGTACTGAGGGAGTGCCGCACTGTCAGAGGGTCAGTACTGAGGGAGTGCTGCACTGTCAGAGGGTCAGTACTGAGGGAGTGCCGCACTGTCAGAGGGTCAGTACTGAGGGAGTGCCGCACTGTCAGAGGGTCAGTACTGAGGGAGGACGAGACTACTTTGGATAAGATATTAAACTGACATCACATCTATCATGTTGTTCGACTTATCTCGATCCTCATTGGTCGAAGAGAATAACACCTGGTGGGTTCATTTATTTACACTGGCTGATGAGCAGAGCTGTGAGTGTGCTCTGCTTAAAGGGAAAAGTGAAACTAAGACTGAATCACATGTCACACTTCCCTTCTAATGATGTCATGCTGCTATCCATTAAAGGTACATTACAACATCCCCATTTCTTTATAAAGATACCCTCCCCGTTCTAAAGAGGTACGGCTATTTACAATATATGTACATGTTTAGTTACAAATACATAAGTGAATAGAACTGGTGAATCTGTGAGTCTCTAACATGTCTAATCTGCTGGTACTCCCTGATCTTGCAATGATAACATTGTCTGAAGGTTTCTCACAGTGACCTGTGGGATTGTTATTCTTGGTTGATGGGCCAAATGGCCTCCTTCTGCACTGTAGATTCTATGATTCTACGTAGTTCCTGGTTTAATTCAGGATCTTGTCTTCAATGCAATGGGACTGCCCGGTGGCTGAGGAGCTGGACTGGATCTGATGTGTCCCCGGTTACACCTCACCCTCTGTACCTTTGTGCGCAATGAATTCATCGGACCCGGGTTCGGAACAAATCCTTGTCACCTCGGCTGGTTGTCACGTCCCTCCTGTGGGATCCGGGATACTAACCTATTGTCCCAACTGTAAACTTGGGAATTCTGTACCTGCCTTTGTAATATGCACCTTGGCCGTCTTCGCTTGTAGTTTTAAAAGTTGCTGTCTAGTTTCGGAGAGAGCAGATTGGGGAAGAGTGGGTAAATTGGGACATGTTGGTGTGCCGAAAGTGAGCTCTGTCAGTGAGGGAATAGATACACTGAAAGGTGTGACCGTCAGATGGAACATTGCGAACTGTGCTCGCTGCATTGTGCAATTGTCGAATAATGGGATATTTGGTAAAGTCTTTGACGATGACGATTAACTCAATGCCATGAACATGACAGAGGATTGGATGTGGTTTTGGACCAAAGATGGGGAGAAACTTCATTTGGGATTAGTGGTTCTTTCTGCTGAACTGGAATATTCTCTTGGACTGCCTCACACGTCTTAACGATGACTTCAATGTCATAGAATCATAGAGTCAGAAGGTCTACAGCACAGAAAAGGCCCTTCAGCCCATCGTGTCTGCTCCGGTCTAAAACAATCAGCTAAGTATTCCAACGTCACTGTTCATACCCGGCCAATAGGCAGGTCTGATCTCTGCCTGTGTGAGTGATGAAGATTTTGAAGAATAGATTGCAAAGATTCTGGTCACCTACCCATCTTTAAAGATGATTCCCTGGGAGAATGCTTAGTGCATCCATAAGGCCACAGGAGTAGTTTCTGAGGTTGGTCTGCCTTGCGAGGTCTGACTGATTCAATGGGTTGTCACTAATGTGAGGTCAGAGTTCACTGGTAGACCTGTAAGCACTGGTTCCTTAATCTCCATGATGTAGAACATCTGTGACACCCAGGATGATTGATTGCACGTTTACTCCAAGACTAACGGATGGTGCTGATGGGAATTAGTGGACTGTTATATTTGAAGGCTGTGTAGTAATAGGTTTCGACATAGCCGGCCGTGTCTGTGGATAGATGTCTTTAGAATTCACAAGCGTAGGTTGGCATTTGCCCCTGTGTCACATCCTGGCCAAATCTGAGTCGTCACCAACTGTCTTGGGACAGATGATTTCAATCTTGGTAAATATTGAACGTTATGAGGGTATCTATTTTTCCATAGAATTTACAACGTGAAATCGGTCTTCACACACTCTTGTGTCATCGTGCATATCACCATCATTTTCCAGCTAGCCAATCTTGTGTGTATCTCTGATGGACAGAATACCAATGGTCATTCTCACAACCCGAATGTACCTGTTGTTTACGGTCTGTTTGGATCGTTGTGCGTGGCTCTTTGCAGCTGTCTCAGCCTTTGCTCTAATCCACTGTCACTGCCAATGGCCTTTTCTGACACATGCTTCACAGAATTGATGGAAGCTGAGCATTTCCTTGGTGCATGCAGAAGGTCCCACCATCCATGTGTCTTGCTAAGGTTGGGTGTTGCTAGAATCCCTACAGTTCAGAAGGAGGCCATTCGTCCCATCAAGTCTGCATTGACCTTCTGTAAGAGCACCCTACGTAAGCCCACTCCCCCGTCCTATTCCTGCAACCCCGTAACCTAACCTAGACATCTTTGGACGCTGAGATGCAACTTAGCCTGGCCAATCCACTTAACCTGCACATCTTTGGACGTCTTTCCAGTGAGAACATCAAGAATTGGGGTTGTACTTCGGGCTGTTGCTTCATCGTCCTGCGAGGATTACGTCCACCGACAGGTAGTTCCTCGATGGGATATGTCTTGGGCTTGTCTCGCAGATCTTTCTGAAATCCTTCCATGGAAATGAATGCAATCACCAACTCAACAGATCTGTCTGCTGGCTCTGCGTTTGATAAATCACAGTACGTCCCTTTTTCCCTCTGCATCTGCTGACCCACACCGTCTCTGGATCCTATAGGCCGTTGTGGAAAATGAACAATTCTAGTTGATGAATTCAAAAGTTAACCTGATTCTGAACTGGTTTTCCAAAGTAGACTTTGGGGAATCCTTCAGCTCTTCAGCTGATAATCTTGACACGGCGGCACGGTGGCACAGTGGTTAGCACTGCTGGTCTCACAGCGCCAGGGTCAATTCCGGCCGTCGGTTGACTGCCTGTGCGGAGTCTGCACGTTTCTCCCCGTGTCTGCGTGGGTTTCCTCCGGGTGCTCCGGTTTTCCTCCCACAAGTCCATTCCGAGGGTCGGTGCAGATTCAATTGGGCCGAATGGCCCTATTCTGCTCTGGAGGGGAATCTTCTGTTCAGCCTGTGTCGACCTTCAAGCCCCAATTGCTCGGTGAATCTTTATGGCTCGCTCGTCCGATTCAGTCTGAATCACGAAGCTGTTGCTGGATTTAACCGGAGAACAATCTGTGTCTAGTTTTGGGCGTGTTGGGCGAGATGTTTCTCAGTGGCTGCAACGCCAACAAACAGCTGACTATTCAACGGCATTTGCCAGTTTTTTTGGCCTCGGGCAGCTTCCCCCCAGCCGAGGCCGCACTCGGAGTCATTTCCCGCTGGATCCCCGTTTCCCCAGAGGCTGTGACCATTGGTCAATTGGAGATGGAGATTGTTGGGAAGAGCTAGGAAGGGATATGGGATTAAGGTGAGTGAATGGAGTTGAGCTTCAGGCGTTCCCTGATCTAATTGAATGGTGGAGCAGACCCGAGGGGCTGAATGGCCTCCATTTGTCCCTGTTCCTTCACACACCCAGAGGGAGCTCTGGGAAGGGAAGACATTCCAGTGGATGTGTGAATGATGGGAATTTTAGGAGGGACAGGGTCAGAGATGTGTTGCTGCTGTGGTCAAACTCCTTTCAGAATTAATGTGAATATTGATGTATTTGTTGACTGCCGATTTTGTTAGTGGTCCCAGCCTCTGAGAATCTGACCATTTAAAGTTTGTCACCGAGAAAGTGTGAAACAAAGACCGTAGCTGTTTAATCAAAAGAACTGGCAGACACAAAATTCAATCTGGAGGCAACACAATAGATAAACTCAACAACTTCTCTCAATCATCGACTCCCAATATAAATAAATTCAGTGACATGCCAACACTGCCCGTGGTTTAACATCGGCTCACAAGTACACAAATGGCTCAGAGATCAGCTTAAATGCAATCAATAATTTACACATTCATACATCAGATCTGAAACAGAAATAAACCCAAATTGTTTTCCGCCTCACTGGCGTTTGTTCCTCTCAGAGTGAGAACTGGAATTGGATCATCGTCTCGGCCAGTCATCACAGACGGCAACAAGTCAACATCATAGAATCGTAGAACCCCCACAGTGCCGGAGGCAGGCCATTCGGCCCATCGAGTCTGCGCCTACCCTCCGAACGTGCACCCTACCCATGTCCACTCGCCCATCCACCCCGCCCTTTCCCCGTAATCTAACCTAGACACTAAGGGACAGTTTTCTCAAGGCCAATCCACCTCACCTGCACGTCTTTCGGGGCTTGTTGGGAGGAAACCGGAGAACCCGAGGAAACCCACGCAGACACAGGGTGAGAACGTGCAGACCCCGCAACAGACAGTGACCCAAGAGCCGGAATTGAACCCCGGTCCCTGGTGCTGTGAGCAAGCAGAGCTACCAAAGTGCACAGTGCCGCCCAGCTAGGGTTAGAGAAAGTACAGATAGCCAGTTCCATTCGAATCCGTTAACCAGACCCTGGGCCAGTGCGGGGTCAGTTCCAGGCCCTTTGACCCGAATCGCAACACAATTAAATTAACCAATCATTCTTAGAAAAACACCCAAAGTCTTTGGTCATTGGCTACTGAATAATTACAGTCACAGGTTTGTAAATGTAAACACATTGAAGTTTATTAATAACAATATAAAGGTAATTGAATAAGCTAAGCAGCAACTACAACTATATAATTCCTAATTCCTCCCCCTAGCCGCCCCATTTAATCCCGTCCCACCCTTAACACGAACATTAGGCAGGCAAACACAGAGGGGAGAGAAGGGGTGAAGAAAAATGATCATGAAAGTGATAGATACGAGCTTTGTTACAGATGGTTCTTTCCAGCGCACCTTGCTTCAATCCAGGCTTTCAGTTTGAGGGTTTCACTGTATATTAATTGAGCAATTCGACTTTTCTGGAGAACACATGAGGGAGAGAGAGGGGTAAGGGGGACGGGGGAGGTCCTTATTTCTGTGTTTCCTGATCCCAACTCAGCTTTCCTTAGGTTTCTGGCAATCCTCCCACTCTGGTAGGATCCAATCACTACCGAGGAACAGGAGGAGGCCATTCAGCCCCTCGAGCCTGACCCACATTCAATGAGATCATGACTGATCTGTGACCTAACTCCATATACCTGTCGTCGGCCCGTATCCCTTAATGTCTTTGCTTAACAAAAATATATCTCAGATTTAAAATGAACAATTAAGCTGCTGTTTATGGGAGAGAGTTCCAAAACTCTACCACCCTTTGAATGAAGAGGTTTACCTCACATCTCTCCTGAACGGTCTGGCCCTAATTTGTGGACTATGCTTCCGAGTTTTAGAATCTCTAACCAGTGCAAATAGTTTATCTCTATCGACACTGTCCTTCCCTGTTAATATTTTGAGTACGTTGATCAGATCATCCCTTAACCAAAGACGTGCTGTTGGGTGAATTGGACATTCTGTATTCTCCCTCTGTGTACCCGAACAGGCGCCGGAATGTGGCGATGAGGAGATTTTCACAGTAACTTCATTGCAGTGTTAATGTATGCACACTTGTGACAATAAAGATTTCTTTTTTATGTAATTCTCATGGAAACAGGTCTAATTTGTGTAATGTCGCATTGTAATTTAACCCCGGTAGTCCAGGAATCGTTTTTGTAAACCTACGCTGCCCTCCCTCCAAGGCAAATATATCCTCCCGAAGGGGAGGTGCCCAGAACTGCTCCCAGTGACTCCGAGTGGGATCTAACCAGGGTTTTGTAAAGCTGCAGCTTAACCCCTGTGTCTTTATATTCCAATCCTCTAGATATAAAGGCTAGCATTCCATTAGCCTTTTTGATTATTTGCTGCTCTTGTTCCTGGGCATTTTAAGGATCTTTGAACCTGAACCCCCCAATTCTCTGTGGATATCCAGCGTGCCTAACCTCCTCCCAGTTAGATAGTGCTCCGCTCTGTCATTCTTGGGTCCAAAATGGATAACCTCACATTTGGACGGATGACCTCAACAACCACAACATCTGTTACCCGGGCAGAATAAGGACTTTTTGGCCAATTCATTGGCTACCCGTCAATCATCGATTCAAGTCCCACCTCACCTCTCGGTGCCGAAAAGTCTGTGTTTGCAGTCTAAAAGCTAGCAGAGTGCACTTCACAGGACAGGTACAGCACAGTGTAAAATACAGAGTAAAGCTCCCTCTACACCATCCCCATCAAACACTCCCAGGACAGGTGCAGCACGGGGTTAGATACAGAGTAAAGCTCCCTCTACACTGTCCCACAACACTCCCAGGACAGGTACAGCACGGGGTTAGATACAGAGTAAAGCTCCCTCTACACTGTCCCATCAAACACTCCCAGGACAGGGACAGCACGGGGTTAGATACAGAGTAAAGCTCCCTCTACACTGTCCCCAGCAAACACTCGCAGGACAGGTACGGCACGGGGTTAGATACAGAGTAAAGCTCCCTCTACACTGTCCCCATCAAACACTCCCAGGACAGGTATGGCACGGGGTTAGATACAGAGTAAAGCTCCCTCTACACTGTCCCCATCAAACACTCCCAGGACAGGTACAGCACGGGGTTAGATACAGAGTAAAGCTCCCTCTACACTGTCCCCATCAAACACTCCCAGGACAGGTACAGCACGGGGTTAGATACAGAGTAAAGCTCCTCTACACTGTCCCCATCAAAACACTCCCAGGACAGGTACAGCACGGTGTTAGATACAGAGTAAAGCTCCCTCTACACTGGCCCCCATCAAACACTCCCAGGACAGGTACAGCACGGTGTTAGATACAGAGTAAAGCTCCCTCTACACTGTCCATCAAACACTCCCAGGACAGGTACAGCACGGTGTTAGATACAGAGTAAAGCTCCCTCTACATTGTCCCCATCAAACACTCCCAGGACAGGTACATCACGGGGTTAGATACAGAGTAAAGCTCCCTCTACACTGTCCCCCATCAAACACTCCCAGGACAGGTCAAGCACGGTGTTAGATACAGAGTAAAGCTCCCTCTGCACTGTCCCCATCAAACACTCCCAGGACAGGTACAGCACAGGGTTAGATACAGAGTAAAGCTCCCTCTACACTGTCCCAATCATACACTCCCAGGACAGGTACAGCACGGGGTTAGATACACAGTAAAGCTCCCTCTACACTGTCCCCATCAAACACTCCCAGGACAGGTGCAGCACAGGGTTAGATACAGAGTAAAGCTCCCTCTACACTGTTCCCATCAAACACTCCCAGGACAGGCACAGCACGGGGTTAGATACACAGTAAAGCTCCCTCTACACTGTCCCCATCAAACACTCCCAGGACAGGTACAGCACAGGGTTAGATACAGAGTAAAGCTCCCGCTACACTGTCCCCATCAAACACTCCCAGGACAGGGACAGCACGGGGTTAGATACAGAGTAAAGCTCCCTCGACACTGTCCCCATCAAACACTCCCAGGACAGGTATAGCACGGGGTTTGATACAGAGTAAAGCTCCCTCTACACTGTCCCCCATCAAACACTCACAGGACATGTACAGTACGGGGTTAGATACAGAGTAAAGCTCCCTCGACACTGTCCCCATCAAACACTCCCAGGACAGGTACAGCACGGGGTTAGATACAGAGTAAAGCTCCCTCTACACTGTCCCCATCAAACACTCCCAGGTCAGGTACAGCACGGGGTTAGATACAGAGTAAAGCTCCTCTACATGTCTGATCTGGACACTACATCAATTTCAGTTCTTCTATCTCCAAATGTAACAAAGGCTCTGACATGACAATTACCCGGGCCATTCTGCGCCCTTGACAGCACAAAGTTCCGAATCTAACAAAAGTTTCCTTGGTTCTGGATGGGTTTATGGTACTTTTTTGGGTAAATAAAAAGTTTTGGGAATAAATGATGGGACTGTGTGAATTGAAGCGTATCCGTCTGATCACATTCAGTAGTGGGTCTATCCGCACCGCGCTGCTTCACCCGGGATGATCAGTGACTCAGGGACCCTGGAGGGACAGGAGTCCATGGAAGCCAGGACTGTGAAACAGTCACCAGTCTTCAGGTTTCCCCCAGGTGATGGGAATGATGGAGATCCATCTGTCTGCATGAGGCAGCCTTGAGCAATTACCAGTCAGTTTGGTGGACTGGACAGCAGCCAATGCAACAAATTGTTGTTTATTCCACTGTTCTAGTGCCTTTCTCCAGGCTATTAAACATTTTCCAGATGGTATTAGGCAAACTGTCCCAGATGCAAGCAGACTGCGTCTGATATCGGTGTGTGAATTTATCATCTCTCGATTATCAGAGACTGAATGTTATCAATTAAAATTCAGGGTTATGGTGAGTGGGCGGGAAAGTGGACCTGAGTCCAGAAAAGATCAGCCATGATCTTAGTGAACGGCCGAGCAGGCTCGAGGGGCCAGATGGTCAACTCCTACTCCTCGTTCTTATGGCCTTATGTTAAAAAGACGGACTTCATACATACAGCACAGTAACCAGCCCTACTGCTCTGCTGATGTTTATATGTTCCCCTTCCCACACTTACCCCACCCTCCTAACCTTCCATGTGTTCATCCAGCCTCCACTTAATACAATTCTCCTGCTCCTCTGCACTCACCCCTTCCCACCCTCCCCACGTTCCCTCCCTCCTTCCCACCCTCCCACGTTCCCTCCCTCCCTCCCACGCTCTTTCCCTCCCTCCCTCCCAGGATAGGGTCCTCTTGTCCTCATTTTTCACCCCACCAGCCTCCACATTCAAAGAATCATCCTCCACCAGTTTCACCAACTTCAGGGTGATGCCACCACTAAACAGCTTCCCCTCAGTCCCCCTGTTAGCATTTCGCAGGGACCGTTCCCCCCCCCGGATCCCCTGGTCCTCTCCTCCATCACCCCCTAACACCTCACCCTCTTCCCACGGTACCTTCCCATGCAATCGCAGGTGTGTAAACCTCCTTCCTGCTCACCATCCCAGGGCCTAATATTCTTTCCAGGTGAGGCAGCGTTTCACGTGCACCTCCTTCAATCTGGTCTATTGCATTTGTTGCTCTCAGTGTGGTCCACTCTACATTGGAGAGACTAAACACAGACTGGGTGACCGCTTTGCACAACACCCTCGGTCCGTCCGCAAGCAGGACCCAGGCCTTCCTGTCGCTGCCATTTTAACTCCCCGTCCTGCTCTCACGTCCCATGTCCGTCCTTGCCCTGCTGCAATGTTCCAGTGAAGCCCAACGCAAACTGGAGGAACAACACCTCATCTTCCCATTAGGCACGTTCCAGCCTTCCGGACTGAACATTGAGTTCAGCAACTTCAGACTGTGAACTCTCTCCTCCTCTTCATCCCATTTTATTTCTATCAATTAATTTCTTCCATCGATCTGTTTTTCCCTCACCATTACCCCCCTCCCCCCACTCCATTTGGACCATCTGTTCCCTGTACCGAGTTACCCTTTGACCACTGCTGACCTTTGCTCTGTCATTCACACATTCTAATCTCTTTCTGTGCCATTATCAGCCCCTTCTCATCCTTAAATCATTTACATTAACCTTTGTCTTTTTTCTGTCCAGGATATCTTTGTCAGCCTCCATCTAAGGCTGGCCCCCTACCCGCCCCATTGCTCCAAACCCCCCTCACCCCCCCCACCCCCTCACCCCCCCACCCCACCAATATATAGATCTGATATACTATCTGATCTGGGAGAACTATTCCCAGTTCTCTCGCTTTGACACAGAGTCACCCAGACTCGAGACGCCAGCCCCCTTCTCTCTCCACAGACACCGTCAGGCCAGCTGAGATTGGCCATGTTTTCTGTTCCATTCCAGCCACTTCAGCCGCTCCCTGTGCTGAAATTCCGCACTTTATTGAGCCAATACTTCTTAGTTTGAATGTGAGCAACTTTTCCCAGATTATTGATACCCTGAATGTTCTCCAAATCATTCGGAATATTTTCCACTCTGATCATTTGTTTTTCCTTAATTTTTGGAAGTTTGACAACGTGAAATAATTCTCAGAATGCGGTTCTGCATCCTAATTAATTATTACCCAAGGCAGACGGCGGTTTGTCCATCCCAGTGTCCGTCACACTCA
The DNA here is from genome assembly GCF_902713615.1 of Scyliorhinus canicula. Classification (NCBI taxonomy): domain Eukaryota; kingdom Metazoa; phylum Chordata; class Chondrichthyes; order Carcharhiniformes; family Scyliorhinidae; genus Scyliorhinus; species Scyliorhinus canicula. The sequence continues at coordinate 1,925,174 of NC_052169.1, read as the reverse complement.
CCTGGGTTTGTACAGCTCCCACAGCGAGGGGTGAGGGGCAGAGGGGTGGCTGGTGGGGTGAGGGGGGCGAGGGTGGCTGGTGGGGGTGAGGGGGCAGGGGTGGCTGGTGGGGGTGAAGGGCGGGGGGTGGCTGGTGGGGGTGAGGGGGCAGGGGGGAGGGGGGCAGGGGGTGGCTGTGGGGGGTGAGGGGGGCAGGGGGGTGGCTGGTGGGGGCGAGGGGGCAGAGGGGTGGCTGGTGGGGGGTGAAGGGGGCTGGGGGTGGCTGGTGGGGGTGAGGGGGCAGGGGGTGAGGGGGGCAGGGGTGGCTGGTGGGGGGTGAGGGGGGCAGGGGGGTGGCTGGTGGCAGTGTGGGGTGGCTGGTGGGGGGGTGGCTGGTGGGGGGTGAGGGGGGCAGGGGGTGGCTGGTGGCAGGTGGGGGGGGGTGCTGGTGGGGGGGTGAGGGGGGGGTGGGGGTGGGGGGGGGGGGGTTTCAAATGGAGAAATGGAATTTGACATTTCAATATCCAGCTCCGCATCACCAATGTTAGAGGAGGGTCAAATTCATCAGAGCAGAGAGTGGCACTGGTCAGGAGAGAGTGGGCACTGGTCAGAAGAGAGAGAAGAGAGAGAGAGGAGTGGGCACTGGTCAGACAGAAGAGGAAGAGAGTGGACACTGGTCAAGAGAGAGAGAGATAGAGAGAGAGTGGACACTGGTCATAGAGAGGAGAGAGAGAGAGATGTACACTGGTCATCAGAGAGAGAGAGAGAGTGGACACTGGTCATAGAGAGAGAAGGTGGGCACTGGTCAGAGAGAGAGAGAGAGAGAGAGAGAGGAATGGACACCTGTCAGAGAGAGAGAGAGAGAGAGAGAGGAATGGACACTGGTCAGAGAGAGAGAGAGAGAGGGAGAGAGGAATGGACACGTGTCAGAGAGAGAGAGAGAGAGAGTGGACCTGGTCAGAGAGAGAGAGAGTTGACACTGGTTCGAGAGAGAGGAGAGAGGAAGGAGAGTGGACCCTGGTCATAGAGAGAGAGAGAGAGAGAAGAGTGGACACTGGTCCGAGAGAGAGATAGAGAGTGGACACTGGTCATAGAGAGAGAGAGAGTGGCACTGTCCAGAAGAGAAGAGATAGAGAAGAGTGGCACTGTGACAGAGAGA
>NC_052169.1:1831928-1923536 GCF_902713615.1 Scyliorhinus canicula | reverse complement strand
TTGTTGGTCAGGCTGCAGTTTAAACAGCAGACTGAGCTGTGAGTCTAGAAAAATATTACAATTTTCCAGAGGTCAGAAGCTTAAGTCACGTGATGTTGCCATTAAGGAGTCAGTTACCGGCTAACAAACAGTTCCAATAACTCTGGGGAAAATCCATTGTCCACTTTGGGAGATAAATGGTGGCTTTCTGCGCACCGGACGGTATTACACGTTTTGACGCCACTCCCTTTGTTATTGGGCTATGCTCGGGAGACTGAACAAGAGCTGGTCCCTGCCTCTGTTGATCGGAATGCACCATCACAATGGGAGGTTTGAGATTCCACAAGGAGGTCCAGCTGATCTGGTATCCTGTCATTGCTGTTGGAAACTTCTAGACACTGTAGTCAACTTGTGAATCATGTGACCTGAGGCAGCCATTAATTGATCCAGGAAAGTCCACTTTTTAAATAAGCAAAAGGTTTGATTAAAACAGTTGATAATCTTTCTTGAGTTTCGTTCGGGAGAGAATACTGAGCTGAACTGGGGAGAGGGCACGGAGCTGAACTGAGGGAGAGGATACGGAGCTGAACTGAGGGAGAGGATACGGAGCTGAACTGAGGGGAGGATACGGAGCTGAACTGAGGGAGAGGATACGGAGCTGAACTGAGGGAGAGGATACGGAGCTGAACTGAGGGGGAGGAGACGGAGCTGAACTGAGGGAGAGGATACGGAGCTGAACTGAGGGGGAGGAGACGGAGCTGAACTGAGGGAGAGGATACGGAGCTGAACTGAGGGAGAGGATACGGAGCTGAACTGAGGGAGAGGATACGGAGCTGAACTGAGGGAGAGGGGACGGAGCTGAACTGAGGGGGAGGGCACGGAGCTGAACTGAGGGAGAGGATACGGAGCTGAACTGAGGGAGAGGATACGGAGCTGAACTGAGGGAGAGGATACGGAGCTGAACTGAGGGGGAGGATACGGAGCTGAACTGAGGGAGAGGATACGAGCTGAACTGAGGGGGAGGATACGGAGCTGAACTGAGGGGGAGGGGACGGAGCTGAACTGAGGGGGAGGGCACGGGGCTGAACTGAGGGAGAGGATACGGAGCTGAACTGAGGGAGAGGCACGGAGCTGAACTGAGGGAGAGGGCACGGAGCTGAACTGAGGGAGAGGATACGGAGCTGAACTGAGGGAGAGGAGACGGAGCTGAACTGAGGGGGTGGGGGTGGGGAGATTGGATTGCTGCATAAATTCCAGCCAAAGGCTTGGACTCAGAGAATCTCCACAGTGCAGAAGGAGGCCATTCAGCCCATCAAGTCTACACCAACCCTCTGAAAGAACATCCTACCTATCCCCATAACCCAATTACCTCACCTAACCTTTTGGACACTAAGGAGAAATTTAATCAGTGCAGAAGGAGGCCATTTGGCCCATCAAGTCTATACAGGCCCTTGGAAAGAGCAGCCGACTTAAGCTTAAGCCCATGTCGCCACCCTATCCCAGTGACCCAGTAACCCCACCTCACCTTTTTAGACACTAAGGGGCAATTTATCATGGCCAATCCACCCAACCTGCACATCTTTGGACTGTGGGAGGAAACCGGAGCACCCGGAGGAAACCCACGCACACACGGGGAGACTGAAAACTGTCAAACAATTCAGCAACAAATTTCACAAGAATGCTGTAAGTACATAATTCCCAGACAAATAGAACAGTCTGATCATTCTGACATAGCTGGGACTAAACTATTTGGAGAGAATAATTGGAATTATTGAACCGTAAGAAGTCTTACAACACCAGGTTAAAGTCCAACAGGTTTGTTTCAAACACAAGCTTTCGGAGCACTGCTCCTTCCTCAGGTGAATGGAGAGGTATGTTCCAGAAACATTTATATAGACAAAGTCAGAGATGCTGGACAATGCGAGCATTTGCAGGTAATCAAATCATTACAGGACCCACAGCGAAGAATCACTGAAACGACTACACGATGAGATCAATAAGTTCCATCCCACCATCAGACTCTCCATGGACTATTCTCCAAATTCTGTTGCATTCTTGGACACACTCATCTCCATCAAGGACGGTCACCTCAGCACTTCGCTTTACCGCAAGCCCACAGACAACCTCACAATGCTCCACTTCTCCAGCTTCCACCCTAAACACATTAAAGAAGCCATCCCCTATGGACAAGCCCTCCGTATACACAGGATCTGCTCAGACGAGGAGGAGCGTAACCGACACCTACAGATGCTGAAAGATGCTCTCGTACGAACGGGATATAGCGCCGGACTCATCGATCGACAGTTCCAACGCGCCACGGCAAAAAACCGCACCGACCTCCTCAGAAAACAAACACGGACACCACTGACCGACCTTCATCGTCCAGCACTTTCCTGGGGCGGAGAAACTACGACATCTTCTTCGCAGCCTTCAACACATCATCGATGAAGACGAATATCTTGCCAAGGTCATCCCCACACCCCCACTACTGGCCTTCAAACAACCGTGCAACCTCAAACAAACCATTGTTTGCAGCAAACTACCCAGCCTTCAGAACAGCGACCACGACACCACACGACCCTGCCATGGCAATCTCTACAAGACGTGCCAGATCATGGACATGGATACCACCATTACACATGGTAACACCACCCACCAGGTACGCGGCACATACTCATGTGACTCGACCAATGTAGTCTACCTCTACGCTGCAGAAAAGGATGCCCCGAAGCGTGGTACATTGGCGAGACCATGCAGACACTGCGACAATGGATGAACGGGCATCGTGCGACAATCGCCAGGCAGGAATGTTCCCTTCCAGTCGGGGAACACTTCAGCAGTCAAGGGCATTCAGCCTCTGATCTCCGGTAAGCGTTCTCCAAGGCGGCCTTCAGGACACGCGACAACGCAGAATCACCGAGCAGAAACTTATAGCCAAGTTCAGCACACATGAGTGCGGCCTCAACCGGGACCTTGGATTCATGTCGCATTACATTCACCCCCCACCATCTGGCCTGGACTTGCAAAATCCTACCAACTATCCTGGCTTGAGACAATTCACATCTCTTTAACCTGTGATTATCCCTCTCCCTGGATCTGTAAAGATTCAATTACCTGCAAATGCTCGCATTCCAAGCATTGTCTAGCATCTGACTTTGTCTATATAAATGTTTCTGGAACATACCTCCCCATTCACCTGAGGAAGGAGCAGTGCTCCGAAAGCTCGTGTTTGAAACAAACCTGTTGGACTTTAACCTGGTGTAAGACTTCTTACTGTGCTCACCCCAGCCCAACGCCGGCATCTCCACATCATCGGAATTATTGAAGACAGCTTCGATAGGGTTATTAGTGCGGTATTAAAGGATTAATGGAAGCGCCCAACGTGGGGCTCAAACCCAGGACCCTGAGATTAAGAGTCCCATTCTCTGCCGCCTGAGTTAGCCTGGCTGGTGTATTAATGGATTAATGTTCACAATCCTTTCCAATGGGTTTTCCTGATAAAGAGGCAGGTACCGAGGAAAGCAGAGAAAGCCCAGTGTCAGGAGGTGAGTGACAATAATAACATCGGCCGCGAGTGATTAAAGACTAACTTTAGGAGCTAGGTAAAGGAATATTAGCTGTTGTACTGAAAATCGAGGGCTGATGAAACCTGTTCTTCAAAGAGGTTTGAAACTGTTACGTCAGGAAGGCTAAGGGAGCATTTACATGATTGGGCTCTCTTCAAAGGATTCAGGAATAGAGATATTCATACCTTACCTGTGATGTGTACCTTTGAATAGGCAAGAGAAAGACTGGTCTGTAATTGTTCTTCTGAGGGATTGAACAATGGAACTGAAAGCAGAGAGTCCAACTGTTGTTAAAGTCTGTTCCAAAGACTGACCCACTAATAACTCATCCCCCACACGGAGAGGATTACTGAGAAACAAGGAGGTGAACTTTAACAAAGTGATGGTCTACATTTTTAGCAAACAATTGGAGAAATGGTCACCAGCAAGGCCAGGAGAAGAGGATTGAAGGTTCAGAGTGATATCAAATAAACATTTCAACAGGAATGGGGGTGTTAATAACACATGTACTTATACAAAAGGCATTTGGAATATACAACTAGAATATTGCCAATAGTCAGTGAAAACATTCGAGCTGTGAGGGGGGGAGAGAGTGAACTGGAAGGGGTGAGGGGGGGAGAGAGAGTGAACAGGAAGGGGTGAGGGGGGAGAGAGTGAACAGGAAGGGGTGAGGGGGGAGAGAGAGTGAACAGGAAGGGGTGAGGGGGAGAGAGAGTGAACTGGAAGGGGTGAGGGGGGAGAGAGTGAACAGGAAGGGGTGAGGGGGGAGAGAGTGAACGGAAGGGGTGAGGGGGGAGAGAGAGTGAACAGGAAGGGTGAGGGGGAGAGAGAGTGAACTGGAAGGGGTGAGGGGGGAGAGAGTGAACAGGAAGGGGTGAGGGGGGGAGAGAGTGAACTGGAAGGGGTGAGGGGGTGAGAGAGTGAACTGGAAAGAGTGAGGGGGGAGAGAGTAAACAGGAGGGGTGAGGGGAAGAGAGTGAACTGGAAGGGTGAGGGGGAGAGAGTGAACAGGAAGGGGGGAGGGGGAGAGAGTGAACAGGAAGGGGTGAGGGGGAGAGAGTGAACAGGAAGGGGTGAGGGGGAGAGAGAGTGAACAGGAAGGGGTGAGGGGGAGAGAGAGTGAACAGGAAGGAGTGAGGGGGAGAGAGAGTGAACAGGAAGGGGTGAGGGGGAGAGAGAGTGAACTGGAAGGGGTGAGGGGGAGGGAGAGTGAAGGAAGGGGTGAGGGGGAGAGAGAGTGAACAGGAAGGGGTGAGGGGGAGGAGAGTGAACAGGAAGGGGTGAGGGGGAGAGAGAGTGAACAGGAAGGAGTGAGGGGAGAGAGAGTGAACAGGAAGGGGTGAGGGGGGAGAGAGTGAACTGGAAGGGGTGAGGGGGAGGGAGAGTGAACGGGAAGGGGTGAGGGGAGGGGAGGTGAACGGGAAGGGGTGAGGGGGGAGAGAGTGAACAGGAAGGGGTGAGGGGGGAGAGAGAGTGAACAGGAAGGAGTGAGGGGGGAGAGAGTGAACTGGAAGGAGTGAGGGGGGAGAGAGAGTGAACAGGAAGGGGTGAGGGGGAGAGAGAGTGAACAGGAAGGGGTGAGGGGGGAGAGAGTGAACAGGAAGGGGTGAGGGGGAGATAGAGTGAACTAGAAGGAGTGAGGGGGGAGAGAGAGTGAACTGGAAGGGGTGAGGGGGGGAGAGAGTGAAAGGAAGGGGTGAGGGGGAGAGAAAGTGAACGGGAAGGGTGAGGGGGGAGAGAGAGTGAACTGGAAGGGGTGAGGGGGGAGAGAGTGAACTGGAAGGGGTGAGGGGGGAGAGAGTGAACTGGAAGGAGTGAGGGGGGAGAGAGTGAACAGGAAGGGGTGAGGGGGAGAGAGAGTGAACACGAAGGGTGAGGGGGGGAGAGGGAGTGAACAGCAAGGAGTGAGGGGGAGAGAGTGAACAGGAAGGAGTGAGGGAGAGAGAGTGAACGGGAAGGAGTGAGGGGGGAAGAGAGTGAACTGGAAGGGGTGAGGGGGAGAGAGAGTGAACAGGAAGGGGTGAGGGGGAGAGAGAGTGAATGGGAATGGGTGAGGGGGAGAGAGAGTGAACAGGATGGGGTGAGGGGGAGGGGGAGAGAGAGTGAACAGGAAGGGGTGAGGGGGAGAGAGAGTGAATGGGAATGGCTGAGGGGGAGAGAGAGTGAACAGGATGGGGTGAGGGGGAGAGAGAGTGAACAGGAAGGGGTGAGGGGGGTAGAGAGTGAACTGGAAGGGTGAGGGGGAGAGAGAGTGAACAAGGAGGGGTGAGGGGAGAGAGAGTGAACAGGAAGGGGTGAGGGGGGGAGAGAGAGTGAACAAGAAGGGGTGAGGGGGGGAGAGAGAGTGAACAGGAAGGGGTGAGGGGGAGAGAGAGTGAACAGGAAGGGGTGAGGGGGGGAGAGAGTGAACGGAAGGGGTGAGGGGAGAGAGAGTGAACAGGAAGGGGTGAGGGGGGGAGAGAGTGAACAGGAAGGGGTGAGGGGGGAGAGAGAGTGAACGGAAAGGAGTTGAGGGGGGGAGAGAGAGTGAACGGGAAGGGGTGGATTTGTTCAGCCGGATTGTTATCTCGGCAGGTTCTTGTGGACCAGTGCACTCAGGAACTCTCTCCAGGATCATTGAACCAATCCTGAGCTAGCATGAGGCATTGCAACCTGCAGACTGGATGGGAAATTGAACATTTCTCAATAGCTTCACAGATCCAGACAACTGCAGTAACTGGATGGCTCCATGAGTTCAGATGGCCTGGCTCAGGGAACACCCCTACATCTGATAAGCTCTCACTTAATTCAATCCCCTAAACCTCTCCATCTCTCTTCTCCTCTCGACCTCTCCATCTCTCTCTTTCTCCTCCCCATCTCTCCATCTTTCCCTCTCCTCTTGAATTCTCCATCTCTCTCGTTCTCTCGACCTCCCCATCTCTCTCTCTCCTTCCCACCTCTCCATCTCTCTCTCTCCTCTCGAGTTCCTCCATCGACCGCTCCCTCCTCTAGACCTCTCCATCTTTCTCTCTCTCTCCCAAACTCTCCATCCCTCTCTCTCTCTCTCTCTGCCTCTCCCATCTCCCTCTCCTCTCAGCCTCCCCATCTGTCTCCTCCCCCACCTTTCCATCTCTCTCCTTCCTCCCATCTTTTCATCATCACTGAAACAAATTTTGGCTGTTACGAGTAAAATGTTTCAAAAGTTTGTAGAAATCTCCAATAGCAGTTACATTCGTCCTGGTCAAATCTCACACCTTGGTGCATTGCAATCAACAAAACCAGGAATCAGCAGATGATCAGACTCCGCCGCCTGGTTCTATATTAAAGGGAGCACCTTTGAAAGTTGTTATACCTACAGAGGCACTCAAAAACCATCGTTTACCTCCTGTGGTGGAAAATGGATTTTGACTGTTTGTTAGCCTGAAACTGACTAATGAATGGGCAACATCACATTCTGGTCTTTAGAAAGTTTTACTGGTACATTTCTAGACTCATAACTCAGTCGGTTGCTTAACTCCAGTCTGTAAATACCACAGCAAGGCCCAAGGTTGACCAACAGCCGACATAAAGTCTAAGCCTCCTTAGAGTCTTCTTTTACCTGGAGGATCCTGCTGAGCTGGCCAAGTCTCTGAACACCAACCTCATCTCCCGTGTTACCATCAATTTTAAAGAAATTCGGCAACTCCTTCTGTAGCTAGCTGAACTCACTTGAGCTACAAATCTCTGGGAAGGAATCCTCACTGAACTCACATCAGCTGATATCCATATCTGTGATGCTTTTTCTTTTAAATTATTTGTAGCTGTAAAAACTCCTCTTTCCTAGCTTCTTATTGTGAGCTAGTTTATGCGTGTGTATGAAGTTGTGAACCTTCACCAGGTTTGAATGTGTGAAAAACTATTTCTGATTTAACCTGAGTTTGCTGGAAAAATTGATCTCGCAGAGTTTGAGGGAACACACACAGCCTATTTCAAACATTGAAATACCTCTGCCTCAGACTAACGGCGAGGAAATAAAGGGTTCAGTTTTGCCTCACTCGCCTGCCTGTAACAATATGAATTTGTTTGACTAAGTGAGACATCAGTAGTAACTGAAGCTTCTGACACTGATTCGCCCCAAAATAAGGGACAAAATGATCACTGTGCAAAAAATGCTTCTGTGATCAGGTAAGTGGTCCAGGTGATGATGTATTAATCCAGAGATTGGGATTAATGTCAATAGGGAAATAATCAGGAACTTGAAACTCTGATTAAATGCCCTTCACACCAAGTCAGCATCTGACCAAGTGCGGCATCGAGGAGCCCGAGCTAAACTGGAGTCAATGGGAATCAGGGGGAAAACTCTCCATTGGTTGGAGTCATACCCGGCACAAAGGAAGATGGTTGTGGTGGTTGGAGGTCAATCATCTCAGCTCCAGGACATCACTGCAGGAGCTCCTCAGGGTCGTGTCCTCGGCCAACTTCCTTCAGTTGCTTCATCAACAACCTCCCTTCTATCATAGGTCAGAAGTGGGGATGTTTGCGGATGACTGCACAATGTTCAGCACCATTCGCGACTCCTCAGAGTAAAGCAGTCCATGTCCAAATGCAGCAAGACCTGGACAATATCCAGGCTTGGGGCTGACAAGGGGCAAGTTACATTCATGCCACACAAGTGCCCAGGACAATGACCATCTCCTACAAGAGAGGATCTAACCACTGCCCCTTGACATTCAATGGTATTACCATCGCTGAATCCCCCACATTCAACATCCTGGGGATTACCATTGACCAGAAACTGAACTGGACCCAGCCACATTAATACTGTAGCTACCAGGGCAGAACAGAGGCTGGGAATCCTACGGTGAGTAACTCACCTCCTGATTCCCCAAAGTCTGTCCATTATCTACAAGGCACAAGTCAGGAGTGTAATGGAATACTCTTCACTTACCTGGATGAATGCAGCTCCAACAACACTCAGTAAACCCAACATCATCCAGGACAAAGCAGCTCTTTTGATTTCTACCCCTTCCACAAACATTCAAACCCTCCACCATTGGCGAACAGTGGCAGCCGTGTGTACCATCCACAAGATGCTGTGCAGTAACTCACCAAGGTTCCTTCGGCAGCACCTTCCAAACCCACGACCCTACCGTCTAGCAGGACAGGAGCAGCAGATACCTGGGAACCCCACCACCTGGAGGTTCCCCTCCAAGTCACTCACCATCCTGACTTGGAAATATATCTGGTGTTCCTTCACTGTCACTGGGGCAAAACCCTGGAACTCCCTTCCTAACAGCACTGTGGGTGTACCTACACCTTGGGGACTGCAGCGGTTCAAGACGGCAGCTCACCATCTCCTTCTGAAGGGCAACTAGGGATGGGCAATGAACGCCGACCTAACCAGCAACGCCCACAACCCATAAATTAATTTTTAAAATCTGGTTCTGGGGATACAAATGGAGAAAGATTGTCAAGGATGATACCTGAATTGAGAGGTTATAACTAACATCAGAGATGATTAATCAGAGTGGACCTCTTTTCTGTAGAAAGGGGAAGAAGGGGTTTACCTGAAGAGAGCTTTAATTAGTGCAAGTATTTGACAGGGTAGTTGGAGGCGTTTCCAAGCGAAGGTGCGACCCAGAACAAGGAACAATAAACAGAAGATAAATATATTTATAAATAAATATCGATAGTCAGCAATGAATCCATCAGGAGGTTGCTGGAGATGTTTCTTGTGCCAAGGTATGAAGTATGTGGAACTACAAACTATCTGAAAAGAGAGATGTTGATGTTTTTATATTGTACTCATTGGGTTACGCACAAGAATACAAAATTTCAAATGATTATAAATATAATTCGACAGGGGAAAAGTGCTGATTGGTTGGCAAGGCTGAAAATAAAGATGTTGTGTTTTCCCTCTCGTCCCCACTCGTAACATCATCATCACAATCTTTATTCCCTTTTCCATCATGAGGATTTCCCTTAAATGTGGCATTGGAAAACAGCGAGATGTTTGTCAGTGAATCATCCAGCTTCTGTTAAAATAACAAATCCCATTGTGCACCCTGATCTCACTTAACCTCCAGTTTTGTTCCATTATACCAGATATTGCATTTCAAGTCTGAACATGTTTTTAAGATTGTGATATATAATCCTGGACACTCAGATTCAGCATTTCCAAAATATTCAGAATCCAGAGACTGGCAACCGCTTTTCTTTATTTCTTCACTCTTTCGTGCATCTGTACATCTTTACCCGAATAAAACCTCCCCCACCCGCCAGCGATTTCACAGGAACAATTATCAGTCGGAATTTAACACGGACTCACATGAATGGATAGGTCGGCAGTTGATTAAAAACCTGGTCAAGGGGGTTGATTTTGAGGAGGACAGGGAGGGATTTTGGTCAGGAATTGGAGAGGTTAGAGCTCAGGCAGGCCACAAATGGTGGAGCAATTAAAATTGGGATGTGCAAGATGCTTAAAATTGGAGGAGCGCAGAGATCTCGGAATGTTGTGGGGGGAGAGGCTGAGGAGAGATTTGAAAGGAAGGAGGACTCTTTCTCCAGCGCATTTCACAGGTTCCAGAATCCATCAGAACCTCTCACAAGTAAGTCTCGGCCACAAGGAACAACAGGCTATTGAATGGGAAAGGCATCACAGCAGATCCTGATCCTGTCCTCAGTCCGGCACACATACACACACACACGCATATACACGCATAGACACACACACACACACACACATAGACGCACACACATACACACACACATAGACGCACACACATACACACACATAGACGCACACACATACACACACACATATAAACGCATAGACACACACATAAACGCACACACATACACACACACACACACATATATACACGCATAGACACACACACATAGACGCACACACACATCTACACGCATAGACAAATACACACACTAGACGCACACACATACACAGACACACACACATAGACACATACACATATACACACACACACACACACACATACGCACACACATACACACGCACACATACACACACATATATACACGCATAGACACACACACACATACACACACATATACACACATACACACACATAGACGCACACACATACACACACACATAGACACACACACACACACACACACATACACGCATAGACACACACACATAGACACACCACACATATACACGCATAGACAAACACACACATAGACGCACACACATAGACAGACACACACACATAGACACATACACATATACACACCCACACACACACATACATAGACGCACACACATACACAGATACACGCACACATACACAAATAGACACACACACTGTTATTTGTTCTTGATGTCCATTTGGTTCCCTGATATTGGTAATAATAGGGCTGGTTTAGCACACTGGGCTAAATCGCTGGCTTTGAAAGCAGACCAAGGCCCGTACCAGCCTCCCCGAACAGGCGCCGGAATGTGGCAACTAGGGGCTTTTCACAGACTTCATTGAAGCCTACTCGTGACAATAAGCGATTTTCATTTCATTTTCATATTTCATACTTGAAGTTTGAAAGCTGAGAGCTCTTTATGTTAATATTTGCCATGCTGCCTTGTACAAAGGAAAGACCAATTTGAATTGGTTCTGTTACATATCACGTGACTCTCCCATGTAACCATGAAATGTGGTCCCTGGAACACTTACACATAACATTAATTCCTAACTCTTCGCAGATAATACAACAATATAATATCACTCTTTCTGTAAAACGTAATGCCCCTTATGTCAATGTTGTTCCAGTCATTGACTTCCTTAAACTAAAGAAAATTATCAATCGACTTTTGGAAATAAACTGAATCCCATCTTCGAATCTTTCCAGAATGTATTCTTTTAAAAAAAATATTATTCATGGTATCTGTTTCGGGACTTGCTGGAGGAAACCTCTGCGGGAGGAAACCGGAGCACCCGGAGGAAACCCACACAGACACGGGGAGAACGTGCAGATTCCGCACAGTGACCCGAGCCGGGAATCGAACCCGGGACCCTGGAGTTGTGAAGATACAGTGCTAACCACTGTGCTACCGTGCCGCCAAGAGGAGGCCAATAAGAAACCCACAAGTTTATCCAAATGAACCCAGTAAATAATTAACCAGTTTGATGAGGTAAATGTGGAGATATGTTCCCATTTGCGGGGAATTCCAAACCTTGGGGCATAAATACAAAGATAGTCCCTAACAGCTCCCAAGGGGGAATTCCTCTCCCCCAGCGAGTGCAGTGGCTCAGGAGAAGCCCATTGCCACCTGCCTGTGGGCCATTAGGGATGGGCAATAAACGGTGGCCAAGGCAGCGTGGCCAGCATCCCATAAACGGGAATATCGGCCACAGGGAGTGGTTGAGGTGAACAGATTCTATCCAGGGAAGAGGAGGTTCAGTCAACACATGAGGGACAAAGGGATAGAGGAATAGGGAAGGGTGGGGGAGGCTGGTTTGCAACGTAAACATTGACATTGGCTTGGGGAGAATGGCATATTCTGTACTGGAGTGTAAGATGAATAGAGCACCACCAAGTGGTGGAAGTGAATACTGCCCAGTACATCGCTGCTCCCCCCCTGTACAATATAGATAGGGATTTATCATCTTACATGTACATACTTTAACCTTCGGGGTTTTGGGTGTCTCTGCCTCTTCTTTGACCTGTTCAATTTCCATTTCCATTACAACCGCTTGTACAATGACCTCTGGTTGGCTAAAATGAAAAGCATCATCCCGTTTGCAGTTTATCTGTAAGATGCTGCCTCCAAACACAAACTGGGTGACCGCTTTGCACAACACCCTCGGTCCGTCCGCAAGGACCCAGACCTTCCTGTCGCTGCCATTTTAACTCCCCGTCCTGCTCTCACGTCCACATGTCCGTCCTTGCCCTGCTGCAATGTTCCAGTGAAGCCCGCGCAAACTGGGGAACAACACCTCATCTTCCCATTAGGCACGTTCCAGCCTTCCGGACTGAACATGGAGTTCAACAACTTCAGACTGTGAACTCTCTCCTCCACCTTCATCCCAGTTTTTATTTCTATCAATTAATTTCTTCCATCGATCTGTTTTTCCCTCACCGTTACCCACCCTCCCCCCACTCCATTTGGACCATCTGTTCCCTGTACCGAGTTGCCCTTTTGACACACTGCTGACCTTTGCTCTGTCATTCACACATTCTAAATCTCTTTATTTGCCACTATCAGCCCTTCTCATCCTTAAATCACCCCCATTTACATTCCTTTTGTCCTTCTGTCCACAACATCTTTGTCAATCTCCACCTATCACTGGCTCTATCCAGCCCCCCCCCCCCCCCCCCCCCCCCCCCACCCCCCACAACAACAGGATAAATCTGACCCTCTTTCCAGCTGACTCGAAACGTCAGCTCCCTTCTCTCTCCACAGGACACTGTCAGACCAGCTGAGATTGGCCAGTAGTATTTCAGTTTTGGTGCTAATGACAGATCATCCCGTACCAGCCTCCCCGAACAGGCGCCGGGAATGTGGCGACTAGGGGCTTTTCACAGTAACTTCATTCGAAGCTACTTGTGACAATAAGCGATTTTCATTTTCATTTCATCCGGTCACGAAAACATCATTCGCTCTGGGATGTTTTTGTGGGTTAAGTTTGTGCCTGTATTACAGCAGTGATTAACTCAGGCAAGCTGCCAATTCGAAAGTCAAATGGCGTGGCTCATGTTATTGGAAGAAGGTTTGACTGTTAGAATAAGGAGCCTTGCTGTAATCGCACAGACCACATCTGGAATACTGTGGACAGTTCAGCTTTCCAAACATAAAGAAATGGTGTACTTCCCCAGAGGGAGCAATGAAAGTTCACTGAGCTGGTTTTGGGGTGAGAGGGTAGGTTGGGTAGACTGGGCCCATTTCCTGCTGGGAGATTTGAAGAATGAGAGGTTATCTAATTGGACACTATCAGATCCAGAGAGGGTTTTGACAGCAGAGATGCTGAAGCCTCTATTTTAGAACCACGGGTTGCAGTCCAGGGTAAGGGGTTGATAATTTAGGACTGAGAGGGTGGGGAATCTTTGAAATTCTCGACTCGAGAAGGTTTTTGAGACATCGAGAGAGTCACAGACATGGGGGGCAGGCAGGAAGGTAAATTCAGCCTTGATCATTTGAAAGATGGACCCGGTTCCAGAGGCTGTACGATTCTCCTCACATATCTTGGGAGGGATTCCCCGGTCCTGCAGGCGTGTTTCGGGAACAATCCGCCCCCACGGCAGCGGGAATTCCGTTCCCGCAGCGGTGATGGGGCTCATTGTGGGCCCTGCACGCTGTGGGAATCCCGTGGGAGCGCTGCCTGCGATCGGAGAATCTCGCCAGGGACAATTCCGCTGTTATCTTTTTATCAGACTATTGGCTGGAAAAACCTTTCGGAAATTCTTCGATTTTTTTTCATTCTATCGTGTTGCACCATTTCACTGACCCCTTCCCCCCCCACCCCCCCCGCCCCCCCCACCACGCCCCGCCCCGCCACCCCCCCAACCCCCCCCACCCCCCCCCCCCGCCCCCACCACCCACCCCGCCCCCCCCACCCCCCTCCACACCCCACCCGACCCCCCACCCCCAGCCCCCCCCCCACCCCCCCACCCCCCACCCTCCACCCCCCCCCCCCCCCCACCCCACCCCCCCCCCCACCCCCCCCCCCCCCCCCCCCCCCCCCCCCCCCCCCCCCCCCCCCCCCCCCCCCCCCCCCCCCCCCCCCCCCCCCCCCAACCCCCCCCCCCCACACCCCCCCCCCCCCCCCCCCCCCCCCCCACCGCCCTCAGTCTGTGTCTCCGGACCCTCCCTCTGTGTCTCCGGACCCTCGCTCTGTGTCTCGGACCCTCGCTCTGTGTCTCCGGACCCTCGCTCTGTGTCTCCGGACCCTCGCTCTGTGTCTCCGGACCCTCGCTCTGTGTCTCCGGACCCTCGCTCTGTCTCTCCGGACCTCGCTCTGTGTCTCCGGACCCTCGCTCTCTCTCTCCGGACCCTCGCTCTGTGTCTCCGGACCCTCCCTCTGTGTCTCTCCGGACCCTCACTCTGTGTCTCCGGACCCTCGCTCTGTGTCTCCGGACCCTCGCTCTGTGTCTCCGGACCCTCGCTCTGTATCTCCGGACCCTCGCTCTGTCTCTCCGGACCCTCGCTCTGTCTCTCCGGACCCTCGCTCTGTCTCACTGGACCCTCGCTCTGTGTCTCCGGACCCTCACTCTGTATCTCCGGACCCTCGCTCTGTCTCTCCGGACCCTCGCTCTGTCTCTCCGGACCCTCGCTCTGTCTCTCCGGACCCTCAGTCTGTGTCTCCGGACCCTCGCTCTGTGTCTCCGGACCCTCGCTCTGTGTCTCCGGACCCTCGCTCTGTGTCTCCGGACCCTCGCTCTGTGTCTCCGGACCCTCACTCTGTGTCTCCGGACCCTCAGTCTGTGTCTCCGGACCCTCGCTCTGTCTCTCCGGACCCTCGCTCTGTGTCTCCGGACCCTCAGCCTGTGTCTCCGGACCCTCGCTCTGTGTCTCCGGACCCTCGCTCTGTATCTCCGGACCCTCACTCTGTATCTCCGGACCCTCGCTCTGTCTCTCCGGACCCTCGCTCTGTATCTCCGGACCCTCGCTCTGTATCTCCGGACCCTCGCTCTGTCTCTCCGGACCCTCACTCTGTCTCTCCGGACCCTCACTCTGTATCTCCGGACCCTCGCTCTGTATCTCCGGACCCTCGCTCTGTATCTCCGGACCCTCACTCTGTATCTCCGGACCCTCACTCTGTGTCTCCGGACCCTCAGAACCCAGAGAGGAACTCTCAAAACCCAAACTAAAAACAATAGACACAGGGCAGGGCTGAAAACAAAACTAGGGAACAGAGCCAGCCCCTCCCATGAGTAACATCGCAGCTTGCCTAGCTGTTAACCCCTTCATCACCGCTGCAGCAGACATATAGGCCAGAATTCTCCAGCCGTTGGGATTAACGTTTCCCACTGACAGCGCACCCCTGCCCGCAGAATCCCCAGTGCTGGGCAGTGGCTTCAATGGAATATTCCAATGGCAAGTTGGGGGGGGAGATACCATTTAGCCCCCAGCGAACTGTGCACAGCCGATAATCTGGTTACCTTAACCTAAGTTCTTTTAATAACATTACTGCAACAGACATAATTCAATATAAATAAACATTTCTTTTGTTTTCTTTTTAAAAATAAATTTAGAGTACCCAATTCATTTTTCCCAATTAAGGGGCAATTTAGCGTGGCCAATCCACCTACCCTGCACATCTTTGGGTTGTGGGGGCAAGACCCACGCAGACACGGGGAGAATGTGCAAACTCCACACGGACAGTGACCCAGAGCCGGGATCGAACCTGGGTCCTCGGCGCCATGAGGCAGAAGGGCTAACCCACTGTGCCCCCGTGCTGCCCCATATATTCGGCCTCACGGTAGCATGGTGGTTAGCATCAATGCTTCACAGCTCCAGGGTCCCAGGTTCGATTCCCGGCTGGGTCACTGTCTGTGTGGAGTCTGCACGTCCTCCCCGTGTGTGCGTGGGTTTCCTCCGGGTGCTCCGGTTTCCTCCCACAGTCCAAGGATGGATTGGCCATGCTAAATTGCCCGTAGTGTAAGGTTAATGGGGGGATTGTTGGGTTACGGGTTACGTGGGTTTAAGTAGGGTGATCATTGCTCGGCACAACATCGAGGGCCGAAGGGCCTGTTCTGTGCTGTACTGTTCTATGTTCTATATAGAAACATTTCTGACATTCATTGCACATTCAGTAGCCCCTGCAACTCTCCTCCAGTGGCTCTCTCTGCTAATTTATACTCACTGTCACTCTGGCCCTGTAGCACACGAGTGGTACTCTGCTGGGCTGACGTCCACTGTCCCCTACAAAGGACTCCCGTTCATTTCCTTTTCCATTACTATGAGGCAGTTGATTCTGTTCACATTCACAAAGCCCAGCGACAGGTTTGAACTCATCAAACGGACACTTTTCACAGAGGTGAGTGAGCTGAAACCAGGGAGGTAGATTGAAACATTTCCTTGATGGATCTTCCATTAAAGTGCTGGTAATGGTGATTTATTGGTTTAAGTGGGGCAATTATGCTTTTAACTTGTGTTGATGAGCAATCAGGGTCAGCTGAGGAGTATAGGAGTTTCTCAATGATCGATGTGAGATTGATCATCCCTCTGTAATTCACTGAGTTCGTCGAATTCCTTCCTGCTGACCCACATGCTGGAACCTGATATTAAAGCATTAAAGATCTTGCCGTGCAGGTGATATACGCTCCAGAGCCCCAATAAAGCCAACCTTCTCTCCAAGGCATCACCTGCTGTACATTTTCCCAATTCGCACTCTGATAGAAATCAGACTTTCAAAGGAACCAGCTCACTGCAAACAAAGGGAATATGTTCAAACCTTGTGCCTTTTTGAATTACCCGGAAGCTTGGAGAGCCTATTGTTCCCCGATACCTTACCCATGGCAATGCCTCGACCAATCAGAGTAGTTTCCCCCTTTTTCTCCTGCAGTCTAAATTGTCACGATTGTTTGAAATTTGGTGTTCTTGCATTTGGCCTGATGAGTGAGAGACAAAAAACTTCAACATGCCTCTCTTTTCAGCAGCATTCGCAAGCCGTGACATTTAGTTTAAACTCCCCTCCCGCACTTACTGATTGGTAAGAGGAATCAATTCAGGTTATTCCAGTCGATAATGGATTTGGATTTGTTTATTGTCACGTGTACTGAGGTACAGTGAAAAGTATTTTTCTGCAAACAGATCATTTAGTACATGAAAGAAAAGAAAATTAAAAGAAAATACATAATAGGGTGACACAAGGTACACAATGCAAATACATGTAATGTGGCACCAGATATGAGTTAACCGCACTCTCTCTGCTGATTTTATTAACCCACAATGATTCTTCAAAAAGTTACTTTGCCATTGGCTTTTAAATTTCTAAATTTCAACATGATCATTGCCGAGTATTAAAAAGCAAAGTTGTGGATTCTAAGTTTGTCATACTGCAGACAGGCAAACCTATACCAAACCAAATGCCAATCCAACTCGCCGATTTGGTTTGCAATTTAAAGTCAAATTAGATTTGTGTATTTTCACAGAATAAAAGTTCCCAAGGGAAATAAATTTGAGCAGAAATTATTTAGAATTAACGGGATTTAAGTAGCGTTCCCAGCTGTTATTGATAGGATTATTAATTCCAGTTGGTATTCTCGCTTATATCACAATAACAGGAAGCAACAAAAAAGGAAATTGCAGGTCCGACTGTGTGACTACTATCAGGGGACTTGTACACCACTCACACAAGTGACTCCCTCCTCATCTCCAGACCATTAGGCCATAAACCGGAGAAGCAGAAGTAGGCCATTTGGCCCATCGATGCTGGGTGGCTGATCTTATCTCAACTCCACTTTCTTACCTTGTCCCCATAATCCTGGATTCCCTCCCTGATTAACAATCTGTCCATCTCAGCCATGAACACACTTAGCAACCCAGCCTCGCCAGCTCTCTGCTCTGAAGAATTCCACAGATTCACTCCCCTCGGAGAGAAGAAATTCCTCCTCTCAACATCGACCCTGCCGAGTCCCCTGAGAATCCTGATGTCTCGATAAGGTCACCTCTCCTAAACTTCTAAATTCCAGTGAGAACGGGCCCAATCCACTCAACCTCAGAGATAGTGGATGTGCTGGCTTTGCGAATTCAGAGATTGAGAAGTTGGCAAATGTTACACCACTTTTCAAGAAAGGGGGGAGATAGAAGACAGTGAACTACACTTAGCGGAAAACAGATGTTGGGAAAATGCTGGAATCTATTATTAAGGGAGCCGTAACAATCCACATAGAAAAACATTGTGTGATTAGAACAAATCTCCATGGTTTTACTAAAGGGAAATCCTATTTGACAATTTTTTGAGGGTGCAACAAATAGGGTAGTTAAAGGGAAACCAGTAGGTGCAGTATACCTGGATTTCCAAAAGACATTTGACAATGGAGCACAAAAGGTATTAGGGAAAATAAGGACCCATGGGGTTGGGGTAACATACTAGTATGGATAGAGGATTGGTCAATGGATAGAACACAAAGAGTGGGCAGAGATGGGGAATTTTTCAAGTTGGCAGGCAGTGAATGGTAGTATTGCAGGGATCTGTGTTGGGGCACCAGCTATTTACAATCCATATTAATGACTTAGATGAAGAGACAGTGAGCATTACATCTAAGTTTGCAGATGATGTCAAGATAGGTGGTAAGGACACAGGCTGTAGAAATATAGACAGTTCAAATGAGTGGGCAACAGGATGGCAGATGGAGCATAATGTAAGGAAGTGTGGAACTTATTCACATTAAGCCCACAAATAAAAAAATCTGAATATTTTTTAAAAGTTGAGAAACTCGTGTTGATGTTCAAAGAGACTTTGGTCTGCTTGTACAAGGAACACAAAAAGCTAGCAGGCAAGTGCAGCAAGGAAAGCAAATGACATGTCTGCCTTATTGCAAGGGGACTGGAGTACAAGAAGAAATGTATGTAAGGATGAGAAAACAAGGTCCAGTTGGGTCGCTTGAGGGTTACAAGGTAGCAGGAATGAGCTAAAAAAGGGCTTACGAGAGCTAGGAGGGGGCATGAGAAGTCCTTGGCGGGTCGGATCAAGGAAAACCCCCAAGGCTTTTTACTCTTACGTGAGAAATAAAAGAATGACCAGGGTGAGGTTAGGGCCGGTCAAGGACAGTAGTGGGAACTTGTGCATGGAGTCAGAAGAAATAGGAGAGGCGTTGAATGAATACTTTTCTTCAGTGTTCACCAAGGAGGGGGGCCATGTTTTTGAGGATGAGAGTGTGATACAGGCGGGTAGGCTGGAGGAGGTAGATGTTCTGAGGAAGGATGTATTAGCAATTTTGAAAAACCTTAGGGTTGACAAGCGCCCTGGGCCAGATGGGATATATCCTAGGATTCTTTGGGAGGCAAGGGATGAGATTGCAGAGTCTTTGGCTTTGATCTTTGGGTCTTCACTGGCCACGGGGATAGTTCCAGAGGACTGGGGAATGGTGAATGTTGTTCCTCTGTTCAAGAAAGGGAATAGGAATGACCCTGATAATTATAGGCCGGTTAGTCTTACTTCGGTGGTCGGTAAGTTAATGGAAAAGGTCCTGAAGGATAGGACTTATGACCATTTGGAAAGATGCTGCTTAATCCAGGATTGTCAACATGGATTTGTGAAGGGTAAGTCTTGCCTCACAAATTTGATTGAATTCTTTGAGGAGGTAACTAAGTGTGTAGATGAAGGTAGAGTAGTTGATGGCGTATACATGGATTTCAGTAAGGCGTTCGATAAGGTTCCCCATGGTCGGCTCATGAAGAAAGTAAGGAGGTGTGGGATAGAGGGAAATTTGGCCTATTGAATAAGTAACTGGCTATCACATGGAAGACAGAGGGCGGAATTCTCTGCTCCCGTGGAAAATCGAGAAGGCCGTTGTGAACTCGGCCGAGTGTCACGACGGCCTCGGAGGCTGCTCCTCTCACCTTATTCACCCCCACCCGGGGGGCTAGGAGCGGCGCTCCGTTATTCTCGGCCACTGGGCCTCGGCGCGCCAAGAATGACGCGGCCGGCACGCCTAATGACGTCAGCCGCGCATGCGCAGGTTGGCCAGCGCCAACCCGTGCATGCGTGGTTGCCGTCTTCCCGTCCGCCGCCCCGCAAGATGTGGCGGTTTGATATTGCGGGGCAGCGGAGGGGAAAGAGTGCGTCCCCTTGAGATGCCAGCCCGACAATTGGTGCGCACCGATCGTGGGCCAGTCCCCTCCCAAGCATGGCCGTGGTGCTCACTCCCCTCTCCGCCCCCCCACAAGCGTCAGACCAGCGTTTGGCGCCATGTTCACGACAGCAGCGACCAGGTGTGGTTGCCGCCGTCGTGAAACGGCCGCGAACGGCAGGCCGCTCGGCCCATCCCGGTCGGAGAATCGCCGGTCGCCGTGCAAAACAGCGAGCGGCGATTCTTCCGAGCGGGGGGTGGGAGAGTCGCGGGGGGGCGCCAGGGGGGGCGTGCCGTGAGTCGCCCGGCCCTCCCGCGATTCTCCCACCCGGCGTGGGGAGCGGAGAATCGCGCCCAGAGGGTGGTGGTGGAAGGAAAATTTTCAGACTGGAGACCAGTTACCAGCGGTGTACCACAGGGATCAGTGCTGGGTCCTCTGCTGTTTGTGATTTTTATCAATGACTTGGAGGAGGGGCTGAAGGGTGGGTCAGTAAATATGCTGATGACACCAAGATTGGTGGAGTAGTGGATGAGGTGGAGGGCTGTTGTCGGCTGCAAAGCGACATTGACAGGATGCAGAGCTGGGCCGGAAAATGGCAGATGGAGTTTAACCCTGATAAGTGCGAGGTGATTCATTTTGGTAGGAAAAATTTAAATGCGGATTACAGGGTCAATGGCAGGGATCTGAGGAATGTGGAGGAACAGAGAGATCTTGGGGTTCATGTCCACAGATCTCTGAAGGTTGCCACTCAAGTGGATAGAGCCGTGAAGAAGGCCTATAGTGTGTTAGTGTTTATTAACGGGGGGCTTGATTTTAAGAGCCATGGGGTTATGCTGCAACTATACATGACTCTGGTGAGACCACATTTGGAGTATTGTGTGCAGTTCTGGTCAGCTCACTATATGAGGGATGTGGAAGCATTGGAAAGGGTGCAGAGGAGATTTACCAGGATGCTGCCTGGTTTGGAGGACAGGTCTTATGAGGAAAAGTTGAGAGAGCTAGGGCTTTTCTCTTTGGAGCGGAGGAGGATGAGAGGCGACTTAATAGAGGTTTATAAGATGATGAGGGGGATAGATAGAGTTGATGTTCAGAGACTATTTCCTCGGGTGGATGTAGCTGTTTCAAGGGGGCATAACTATAAGGTTCAGGGTGGGAGAGAGAGGAGGGATGTCCGAGGTAGGTTCTTTACTCAGAGAGTGGTTAGGGTGTGGAATGGACTGCCTGCTGTGATAGTGGAGTCGGACACTTTAGGAACTTTCAAGCAGTTATTGGATAGGCACATGGAACACACCAGAATGATCGGGAGTGGGATAGCTTGATCTTGGTTTCGGACAAGGCTCGGCACAATATCGGCCGAAGGGCCTGTTTTGTGCTGTACTGTCCTACGTTTTATGTTAAGAAAGAAGTCTTGCCAAAGTTGTACAGGGTTTAGGTGAGACCACATCTGGAGTACTCTGTGCAATTGTGGTCTCCAGATTTAAGAAAGGGTGTAATTGCTTTGCAGGCAGAACAGAAAAGGTTCACTAAATTGATCGTTGGGATGAGGGGGGTTGTTCTATGATGAGAAGCTGAGTAAATTGGGTCTATTTTCTCTGCAGTTTGGAAGAATGAGGCAATCTCATTGAAACCTACAGGATTCTGAAAGGGTTTGACTGTGGACGTTGAGAGATTGGGTAATCTAAACGGGGGGGGGGGGGGGGGGGTCTCAGGATAAGGGGCCCCGATCGTTTAGGACTGAGATGAGGAGAACCTACTTCCTCACAGGGTTGTGAATCTTTGGAATTTTCTTGCTCAGAGAGCAGTGGGTGCTCCAAGGTTGTTTATATTTAAGGCTGGGATAGACAGATTATTGGCTTCTTAGAAGGCAATGGAAATGGAGAACAAACGGGAAGTGGAGTTGAATCCCAAGATCAGCCATGATAGTATTGAATGGCGGAGCAGATTCAACGGGCCGAAGATCGCCTCCGACTCCTATTTCTTGAGTTCTTGCGTCCCCAGCCCGCCACCCATCGAGGCCCTTAAGGGTCTCATACCATCGCTGCTGATATCTACTTGATGTGAAGATGCTGGCACTGGACTGGGGTGAGCACAGTAAGAAGTCTTACAACACCAGGGTTAAAGCCCAACAGGTTTGTTTCGAATCACTAGCTTTCGGAACACAGCTCCTTCATACAAAACAAGGAACAAAGAAAAGTACAGCACAGGACCAGGCCCTTCGGCCCTCCAAACCCGTGCCGACCATGCTGCCCGACTAAACTACAATCTTCTACACTTCCGGCGTCCGTATCCCTCTATTCCCATCCTATTCATGTGTTTATCAAGATGCCCCTTAAATGTCACTGTCGTCCCTGTTTCCACCACCTCCTCCAGCAGCGAGTTCCAGGCACCCACTACCCTCTGTGTAAAAAACTTGCCTCGTACATCTCCTCTAAACCTTGCCCTTCGCACCTTAAACCTATGCCCCCTAGTAATTGACCCCTCTACCCTGGGGAAAAGCCTCTGACTATCCACTCTGTCTATGCCCCTCATAATTCAGGTGAGCTATGCACTGACAGCTAGTGATTCAAGATAAACCTGTTGGACTTGAACCTTGTGTTGTAAGACTTCTTGCTGATATTTACTCGGTCACTTTGCCCCAGTTGCTCTTTTCACAGTACAGGCAGAACCCCCCCTCACACTTTTTTGGTTCTTTGCCCTGATCTTCCCATTGGGGGATTGGCTAAAACAATATCACTGCCAAACCCCAGTGTTCGGTATTCCCACAGCCAAAGTAGACACCATCATTATCGTGTTGTTCTGAACAGCATTGGTCTTTCCTGTGCTGTATTGTCTGATGTTGGAGCTGGGGAAAGGTGGCCTGGAGCCAGACTGAGGAGAAAGAAGCTACTTTATTGGACTTGACACAAAAATAATCACTGCTGCGAAAAGGTTTCGTCTTCGTGATCTTTGACTCCGAGCCTGCTTTCTTCGATCACTGGAAGCCAAGATTTTAATCAACTCCCGGGGCATCAACAAGTGAGATTGGGCAGAAAAAGGAGTGAAATGATGTCTGAGTAATCTTCCACTCGGCGAACGAAGAGGAGATTGGTGACTTGTTTCTCTAACTCTGGGATTGCTTCTGTAACCACAGCCTGCGGGTCACTTTCCCTGCCTTTTCTTTTCCAATTCCACCCATCCATCTTTGTCTTGTTGCCTGAGATGATTCAATGAGCAGTGAATTATGAGCTGTTCCCAGCTGTGTTTCAACTCACTGCCACCTGGATTGAGATGACTTGACTGGTCAAACTCCTTTAACTTGGGGGCCCTTATCGCCAATCCTCAGCTCACATCCTGGAGGTCACAGGTCATCAATATCCTGTCTGTCACGCGAGAGGGTTTCTGTTATTGTGTTGTGTTGAGAGTCCAGGCAATCTCAGATCGAGGGTAGATTCACTCACCACTGTCTTAGTTCCGCTTCAACAACACAGAAATAAATAATTATTCAGGGCACGAGTTAGGCCCAGCTGCAGTTCAGTTTTTGGGAGACAGATCCTGCAATTGGACAGGGCAGAGTGTCAATTTCCTCGCCTGATGTTTTTTTTTCATAGAATTTTACAGTGCAGAAGGAGGCCATTCAGCCCATCGAGTCTGCACCAGCTCTTGGAACGAGCACCCTACCCAGGCCCAAACCTCCACCCTTTCCCCATAACCCAGTAACCCCACCCAACACTAAGGGCAATTTGGACCCTGAGGGCAATTTAGCCTGGCCAATCCACCTAACCTGCACATCTTTGGACTGTGGGAGGAAACCGGAGCACCCGGAGGAAACCCACGTACACACGGGGAGAATGAGCAGACTCCACACAGACAGTGACCCAAGCCGGGATTCGAGCCTGGGACCCTGGAGCTGTGAAGCATTTGTGCCAACCACAATGCTACCGTGCTGGGGCTTAGACAGTGACCTTGTGAGGAACGGTTAAACCTGCTTTGTACATCCCTCTTCATTTTGAGCGTTGAAGGGAAAGAGAAGGAGGGGTGTAAAATAATGACCCGAGTTTTCAGTAGGAATGATGGAGGGAACTGTAGAATTCCCTGTCATTGCCTTTCTCAAACTGCCAGCAACTTCTAGTCCCCACATGTGCAGTTAATAGTGGAATCCAGGGAATTATAGACCTGTGAGCTTGACGTCAGTGGTAGGCAAACTGTTGGAGAAGATACTGAGGGATAGGATCTATTCACATCTGGAAGAAAATAGACTTATCAGTGATAGGCAGCATGGTTTTGTGCAGGGAAGGTCATGTCTTACAAACCTAATAGAATTCTTTGAGGAAGTGACAAAGTTAATTGATGAGGGAAGGGCTGTAGATGTCATATACATGGACTTCAGTAAGGTGTTTGATAAAGTTTCCCATGGCAGGTTGATGGAAAAAGTGAAGCTGTATGGGGTTCAGGGTGTACTAGCTAGATGGATAAAGAACTGGCTGGGCAACAGGAAACAGAGAGTAGTGGTGGAAGGGAGTGTCTCAAAATGGAGAAGGGTGACTAGTGGTGTTCCACAGGGATCCGTGCTCGGACCACTGTTGTTTGTGATCTACATAAATGACCTGGAGGAAGGTATAGGTGGTCTGATTAGCAAGTTTGCAGATGATACTAAGATTGGTGGAGTTGCAGATAGCGAGGAGGACTGTCAGAGAATACAACAAAATATAGATACATTGGAGAGTTGGGCAGAGAAATGGTAGATGGAGTTCAATTCAGGCAAATGCGAGGTGATGCATTTTGGAAGATCAAATTCAAGAGCGGACTATATGGTCAATGAAAGGGTCTTGGGGAAAATTGATGTACAGAGAGATCTGGGAGTTCAGGTCCATTGTACCATGAAGGTGGCAACGCAGGTTGATGGAGTGGTCAAGAAGGCATACAGCATGCTTGCCTTCATCGGACGGGGTATTGAGTACAAGAGTTGGCAGGTCATGTTACAGTTGTACAGGACTTTGGTTCGGCCACATTTGGAATACTGCGTGCAGTTCTGGTCACCACATTACCAGAAGGATGTGGATGCTTTGGAGAGGGTGCAGAGGAGGTTCACCAGGATGTTGCCTGGTATGGAGGGTGCTAGCTATAAAGAAAGGTTGAGTAGATTAGGATTGTTTTCGTTGGAAAGACGGAGGTTGAGGGGGGACCTGATTGAGGTCTGCAAAATTATGAGAGGTATGGACAGGGCGGATAGCAACAAGCTTTTCCGAAGAGTGGGGGTGTCAGTTACAAGGGGTCACGATTTCAAGGTGAGAGGGGGAAAGTTTAAGGGAGATGTGCGTGGAAAGTTTTTTACGCAGAGGGTGGTGGGTGCCTGGAACGCTTTGCCAGCGGAGGTGGTAGAGGCGGGCACGATAGCATCATTTAAGAGGCAACTAGACAGATATATGAATGGGCGGGGAACAGAGGGAAGTAGACCTTGGAAAATAGGAGACAGGTTTAGATAAAGGATCTGGATCGGCGCAGGCTGGGAGGGCCGAAGGGCCTGTTCCTGTGCTGTAATTTTCTTTGTTCTTTCTTCTTTGAATCCAGATGTAGCTCTCGATGATTCCTCACCTGACCAAAGGGGGCACGGTGGAAGCCTCCATGGACTGCAATCAATGAGAACTCACTAAACTGACGAGAATATCCCCTTTCGAGCTCTTAGAATCAATGTAAAAAAATCCCAGATGGTTTCGAGAATGGTATCACTTCCTTTCTAACAGTATAACTACTGAAAATAGTTCTAAAAAACTAAACTTATATTTTGGGAATATCGAATTTCTCCATTGTGATAAAGAAGTTCCACATATTGTAAATAGATAAAGTTGTGTATGACATTTCAGCCGGAACTTTACTCTGTATCTAACCCCGTGCTGTCCCTGTCCTGGGAGTGTTTGATGGGGACAGTGTAGAGGGAGCTTTACTCTGTATCTAACCCCGTGCTGTACCTGCCCTGGGAGTGTTTGATGGGGACAGTGTAGAGGGAGCTTTACTCTGTATCTAACCCCGTGCTGTACCTGTCCTGGGAGTGTTTGATGGGGACAGTGTAGAGGTAGCTTTACTCTCTATCTAACCCCGTGCTGTACCTGCCCTGGGAGTGTTTGATGGGGACAGTGTAGAGGGAGCTTTACTCTGTATCTAACCCCGTGCTGTACCTCTCCTGGGAGTGTTTGATGGGGAGTGTGTAGAGGGAGCTTTACCCTGTATCTAACCCCGTGCTGTCCCTGTCCTGGGAGTGTTTGATGGGGACTGTGTAGAGGGAGCTTTACTCTGTATCTAAGCATGTGCTGTACCTGTCCTGGGAGTGTTTGATGGGGACAGTGTAGAGGGAGCTTTACTCTGTATCTAACCCCGTGCTGTCCCTGTCCTGGGAGTGTTTGATGGGGACAGTGTAGAGGGAGCTTTACTCTGTATCTAACCCCGTGCAGTACCTGTCCTGGGAGAGATTGATGGGGACAGTGTAGAGGGAGCTGTACTCTGTATCTAATTCTGTGCTGTACCTGTCCTGGGGGTGTTTGATGGGGACAGTGTAGAGGGAGCTTTACTCTGTATCTAACCCCGTGCTGTACCTGTCCTGGGAGTGTTTGATGGGGACAGTGTAGAGGGAGCTTTACTCTGTATCTAATTCTGTGCTGTACCTGTCCTGGGGGTGCTGATGGGGACAGTGTAGAGGGAGCTTTACTCTGTATCTAACCCCGTGCTGTACTTGTCCTGGGAGTGTTTGATGGGGACAGTGTAGAGGGAGCTTTACTCTGTATCTAACCCCGTGCTGTACCTGTCCTGGGAGTGTTTGATGGGGACAGTGTAGAGGGAGTTTTACTCTGTATCTAACCCCGTGCTGTACCTGTCCTGGGAGTGTTTGATGGGGACAGTGTAGAGGGAGCTTTACTCTGTATCTAACTCCATGCTGTACCTGTCCTGGGAGTGTTTGATGGGGACAGTGTAGAGGGAGCATTACTCTGTATCTAACTCCGTGCTGTACCTGTCCTGGGAGTGTTTGATGGGGACAGTGTAGAGGGAGCTTTACTCTGTATCTAACCTCGTGCTGTACCTGTCCTGGGAGTGTTTGATGGGGACAGTGCATCATAGAAAATCATAGAACCCTACAGTGCAGAAGGAGGTCATTGAGCCCATCGAGTCTGCACCAAACCTTTGAATGAGCAATCTACCCTTGCCCATAGCCCTATCCCCTTAATCGCATAACCTAACCTGAAGATCCTTAGACAGTAAGGGAAACTTATCATGGCCAACCCACTTAACCCGTACATCTTTGGATAGTGGAGGAAACCGGATTTCTCTGATTGTGACTCTCTGATTGTGACTCTCTGATTGTGACTCTCTGATGGTGACTCTCTGATTGTGACTAGTGTGACTCTTTGATTGTGACTGGTTGTGACTCTCTGATTGTATCTCTCTGACTATGACTCTCTGGTGTGACTCTGATTATGACTCTCTGATTGTATCTCTCTGATTGTGTCTCTCTGATTGTGTCTCTCTGATTGTGACTCTATGTGTCTCTCTGATTGTGTCTCTCTGATTGTGACTCTGATTGTGTCTCTCTGATTGTGTCTCTCTGATTGTGACTCTCTGATTGTGACTCTCTGATTGTGTCTCTCTGATTGTGTCTCTCTGATTGTGTCTCTCTGATTGTGACTCTATGTGTCTCTCTGATTGTGTCTCTCTGATTGTGACTCTCTGATTGTGACTCTCTGATTGTGTCTCTCTGATTGTGTCTCTCTGATTGTGACTCTCTGTGTCTCTCTGATTGTGTCTCTCTGATTGTGTCTCTCTGATTGTGACTCTCTGATTGTGCCTCTCTGATTGTGGCTCTATGTGACTCTCTGATTGTGTCTCTCTGATTGTGTCTCTCTGATTGTATCTCTCTGATTGTGTCTCTCTGATTGTGTCTCTCTGATTGTGACTCTGATTGTGTCTCTCTGATTGTGACTCTCTGGTGTGACTCTCTGATTGTGTCTCTCTGATTGTGTCTCTCTGATTGTGACTCTCTGTGTCTCTCTGATTGTGTCTCTCTGATTGTGTCTCTCTGATTGTGTCTCTCTGATTGTGTCTCTCTGATTGTGTCTCTCTGATTGTGACTCTCTGATTGTGTCTCTCTGATTGTGTCTCTCTGATTGTGACTCTGATTGTGTCTCTCTGATTGTGTCTCTCTGATTGTGACTCTCTGATTGTGACTCTCTGATTGTGTCTCTCTGATTGTGTCTCTCTGATTGTGTCTCTCTGATTGTGTCTCTCTGATTGTGACTCTATGTGTCTCTCTGATTGTGACTCTCTGATTGCGTCTCTCTGATTGTGACTCTCTGATTGTGTCTCTCTGATTGTGACTCTCTGATTGTGACTCTCTGATTGTGTCTCTCTGATTGTGTCTCTCTGATTGTGACTCTCTGTGTCTCTCTGATTGTGTCTCTCTGATTGTATCTCTCTGATTGTGACTCTCTGATTGTGTCTCTATGTGACTCTCTGATTGTGTCTCTGATTGTGACTCTCTGATTGTGTCTCACTGATTGTGACTCTTTGATTGTGTCTCTCTGATTGTGTCTCTCTGATTGTATCTCTCTGATTGTGTCTCTCTGATTGTGTCTCTCTGATTGTGACTCTGATTGTGTCTCTCTGATTGTGACTCTCTGGTGTGACTCTCTGATTGTGTCTCTCTGATTGTGTCTCTCTGATTGTGACTCTCTGTGTCTCTCTGATTGTGTCTCTCTGATTGTGTCTCTCTGATTGTGTCTCTCTGATTGTGTCTCTCTGATTGTGACTCTCTGATTGTGTCTCTCTGATTGTGTCTCTCTGATTGTGACTCTGATTGTGTCTCTCTGATTGTGTCTCTCTGATTGTGACTCTCTGATTGTGACTCTCTGATTGTGTCTCTCTGATTGTGTCTCTCTGATTGTGTCTCTCTGATTGTGTCTCTCTGATTGTGACTCTATGTGTCTCTCTGATTGTGACTCTCTGATTGCGTCTCTCTGATTGTGACTCCCTGATTGTGTCTCTCTGATTGTGACTCTCTGATTGTGACTCTCTGATTGTGTCTCTCTGATTGTGTCTCTCTGATTGTGACTCTCTGTGTCTCTCTGATTGTGTCTCTCTGATTGTATCTCTCTGATTGTGACTCTCTGATTGTGTCTCTATGTGACTCTCTGATTGTGTCTCTGATTGTGACTCTCTGATTGTGTCTCACTGATTGTGACTCTTTGATTGTGTCTCTCTGATTGTGTCTCTCTGATTGTGTCTCTCTGATTGTGACTCTCTGATTGTGACTCTCTGATTGTGTCTCTCTGATTGTGACTCTCTGATTGTGTCTCTCTGATTGTGTCTCTATGTGACTCTCTGATTGTGTCTCTCTGATTGTGTCTCTCTGATTGTGTCTCTCTGATTGTGTCTCTCTGATTGTGACTCTGATTGTGTCTCTCTGATTGTGTCTCTATGTGACTCTCTGATTGTGTCTCTCTGATTGTGTCTCTCTGATTGTGTCTCTCTGATTGTGACTCTGATTGTGTCTCTCTGATTGTGTCTCTCTGATTGTGTCTCTCTGATTGTGTCTCTCTGATTGTGACTCTCTGATTGTGTCTCTGATTGTGTCACTCTGATTGTGTCTCTCTGATTGTGTCTCTCTGATTGTGACTCTCTGATTGTGTCTCTGATTGTGTCTCTCTGATTGTGTCTCTATGTGACTCTCTGATTGTGTCTCTGATTGTGTCTCTCTGATTGTGTCTCTATGTGACTCTCTGATTGTGTCTCTCTGATTGTCTCTCTCTGATTGTGTCTCTCTGATTGTGTCTCTCTGATTGTGACTTTCTGATTGTGTCTCTCTGATTGTGTCTCTCTGATTGTGACTCTCTGATTGTGTCTCTCTGATTGTGTCTCTCTGATTGTGTCTCTATGTGACTCTCTGATTGTGTCTCTCTGATAGTGTCTCTCTGATTGTGTCTCTCTGATTGTGACTCTCGGATTGTGTCTCTCTGATTGTGTCTCTCTGATTGTGTCTCTCTGATAGTGTCTCTCTGATTGTGTCTCTCTGATTGTGACTCTCTGATTGTATCTCTCTGATTGTGTCTCTCTGATTGTGACTCTGATTGTGTCTCTCTGATTGTGTCTCTCTGATTGTGTCTCTCTGATTGTGTCTCTCTGATTGTGACTCTCTGATTGTGTCTCTCTGATTGTGTCTCTATGTGACTCTCTGATTGTGTCTCTCTGATTGTGTCTCTCTGATTGTGTCTCTCTGATTGTGTCTCTCTGATTGTGACTCTCTGATTGTGTCTCTCTGATTGTGACTCTCTGATTGTGTCTCTCTGATTGTGACTCTCTGATTGTGTCTCTCTGATTGTGTCTCTCTGATTGTGTCTCTATGTGACTCTCTGATTGTGACTCTCTGATTGTGTCTCTCTGATTGTGACTCTCTGATTGTGTCTCTCTGATTGTGTCTCTATGTGACTCTCTGATTGTGACTCTCTGATTGTGTCTCTCTGATAGTGTCTCTCTGATTGTGACTCTCTGATTGTGTCTCTCTGATTGTGACTCTCTGATTGTGTCTCTCTGATTGTGTCTCTATGTGACTCTCTGATTGTGTCTCTCTGATTGTGTCTCTCTGATTGTGTCTCTCTGATTGTGCCTCTCTGATTGTGACTCTCTGATTGTGTCTCTCTGATTGTGACTCTCTGATTGTGTCTCTCTGATTGTGACTCTCTGATTGTATCTCTCTGATTGTGTCTCTCTGATTGTGACTCTCTGATTGTGTCTCTCTGATTGTGTCTCTCTGATTGTGTCTCTCTGATTGTGACTCTCTGATTGTGTCTCTCTGATTGTGACTCTCTGATTGTGTCTCTCTGATTGTGTCTCTCTGATTGTGTCTCTATGTGACTCTCTGATTGTGTCTCTCTGATTGTGTCTCTATGTGACTCTCTGATTGTGTCTCTCTGATTGTGTCTCTCTGATTGTGTCTCTCTGATTGTGTCTCTCTGATTGTGACTCTCTGATTGTGTCTCTCTGATTGTGACTCTCTGATTGTGTCTCTCTGATTGTGTCTCTCTGATTGTGACTCTCTGATTGTGACTCTCTGATTGTGACTCTCTGATTGTGTCTCTCTGATTGTGACTCTCTGATTGTGTCTCTCTGATTGTGTCTCTATGTGACTCTCTGATTGTGTCTCTCTGATTGTGACTCTCTGATTGTGTCTCTCTGATTGTGACTCTCTGATTGTGTCTCTCTGATAGTGTCTCTCTGATTGTGTCTCTCTGATTGTGACTCTGATTGTGTCTCTCTGATTGTGTCTCTATGTGACTCTCTGATTGTGACTCTCTGGTATGATGCTGAGCTGGTCTATGAGCTGTTTTGCAATCTATATGGGTCTAACAGGATGAATTGTGACTCGATTGTGGATAATTTAGCCTCTGCTTCTGCCCGGCCAGTGTGATTGAAGGTAGCTGTGAGTTGTAACCAAGGCTTGAATTAAACCCAATTTCCTGTGATGAATAGGTGTTGTGAGCTGTCACTAACTCGGTAATTGTTCAGCTCGGTCCTTTTCTTTTAAATGTTGCTTTTAATTAGTAAATATGTGTTAACAAGTCCTCTCCATTTGTAAACACATTGAGGCTTGGCTAAATGCTGTGGATTTGAAATCCCCGAGGAGTTGATGTGTGTGAGTTCGGGCCAGTGACTGTAGTGTTTGCCGATGATAAAATGTGGAATGATTCTGCATTTATAGTTACAGAGCCATTCCCAACATCGCAACACGCTAACTGGGTGATTGATGGAGAATTGGGGCAACTTACAAAACACACACCACAGTCCTGGAGATGTGTAAATACAGGTGGTTACACCATTCATACGTTACTTGGGGAAATCAGTGATTTATTCAGCCCTGTGTCGAATGGAGATGTTGGAGAATTGAACATCAGTTTCCCCAATCACTTCACTTCTTCTTTCTGTTATGGGCCAGGGTTTAGAGAACCCCAAAATGTATCATGGAGTTCACCTGACCCACACGTTTTAATAGATTGTAGTATGGGGAGCACACGGCCCACTCTGCAGGTGTGGTACAGCAGAAATGGAAACGTATTTTTTAAAGCAAAACAATGTTTATTCTATGAACTCAAGTTAACCTTTTTAAAACATACATTGAACATCTTAGCAACTATTAATTCAAATACAACCCCCAAAGAATACAACACTAAGTAATCCTTTAAGCTTTCCTTTGAACATCCATAAGACTTAAAACACCTTTTACCAGAAACACAACAGGTTAAATCACTACTGTTTTTAGTTTTAAATCACCAAAGGATCGATTTACAGTCTTTAGATTACAGAGAGAGATTCATACACCTTCTGGCTGTGACTGCAGCTATCCAGCTCTGAAAACCAAAACTAAAACACACCCTGCAGCAAACAGCCTAAAACGAAAGTAAAAAGCTGACAGACAGCCCAGCTCCACCCCCTCTCTGACATCACTGCAGTAGTAAACACCCATTTCTTAAAGGTACTCTCACTACAGATATTTATATATACACCCATTTATAAACACCCATTTCTTAAAGGTACTCTCACGTGACATTTCTCTCTCTGTCAGACTTCCTGCTCCACTAAGACTAAAATCCTCTTGTGTCTGACCAGGTATCCAGGACAGCACTGATCACTGAAGTGTGAGTACAGATATAACCAAAATGTATATTAGTCTGGAATGTGTCGCAGCAACTCACACAGGTTACCTCTGCGAGGGTCACCCCAACATTAGCACAGGCTGTGGGCCCTGGGTTGTCAGTATCAACTGTGGGGTGGAGGGTGATGATGGCTCACTATGAAATTAGCTCTGGTGCCCCCCCCATCCCCACCCTCACCCCCCACCATACAGCCTTAGCCAATCCTTCACACACGTGAGACACAGGTGAGAGGCAGATCAAAATGGTGGTGCAAAAAAGTGTTTGATTGTGTGTACTTACAGCACGTGTGCCCTTCCGCCTCATTATAATATTACAGCAATATTACAATAATCATGGGGGGACTTCAATATGCAGGTGGACTGGGAAAATCAGGTTGGCAGTGGATCCCAAGAAATGGAATTTGTGGAATGTCTAAGAGATGTTTTTTTGGAGCAGCTTGTGACTGAGCCGACTAGGGAACAGGCAATTCTAGATTTGGTGATGTATAATGAGGCAGATTTGATCAGGGAACTTAGGGTGAAGGAACCCTTAGGGAGCAGTGACCACAATATGGTAGAATTTACCCTGCAGTTTGAGAGGGAGAAGCTGCAATCAGATGTAACGGCATTACAATTAAATAAGGGGAACTGCAAAGACATGAGGGAGGAGCTGGCCAGAGTTGATTGGAAAAGGAGCCTAGCAGGGAAAACAGTGGAACAGCAATGGCAGGAGTTTTTGGGGTTATTAGGGAGGCACAACATAAATTCATCCCAAGGAGGAGTAAACATGCTAAGGGGAAGACAAGGCATCCATGGCTGATGAGGGATGTCAAGGGCAGCATAAAAGCTAAAGAAAAAGCACACAAAGTGGTGACGATTAGTGGGAAACCAGAGGATTGGGAAGCCTTTAAAGGTGAGCAGAGAACAACAAAAAAAGCAATAAGGGGGGGGAGAAGATGAAGTATGAGTGCCAGATAGCTGGTTAAATAAAGGAAGATAGGGAGAGTTTTTTTCAATATATAAAAGGTAAGAGAGAGGCAATAATAGATATTGGACAACTGGAAAATGTGGCTGGAGAAGTAATAATAGGAAACAAAGAAATGGCAGACAAACTGAATAGATAGTTTGCATCAGTCTTCACGGTGGAAGAAACCAGTGGGATGCCAGAGCTCCAGGAGAACCAGGGGCAGAGGTGAGTGCAGTGACCATTACTAAGGAGAAGGTTCTGGAGAAACTGAAAGGTCTGAAGGTGGATAAATCACCTGCACCCCAGGATCCTAAAAGAGATAGCTGAAGAAATTGTGGAGGCATTATTGATGATCTTTCAGGAATCACTGGAGGCAGGAAGGGTCCCAGAGGACTGGAAAGTGGCTAATGTAACACCACTGTTTAAGAAGGGAGGGAGGCAGAAGATGGGAAATTATTGGCCGGTAAGCCTGACTTCGGTCATTGGTAAGATTTTAAAGTCTGTTATTAAAGATGAGATCGCAGAGTACTTGGAAGTGCATGGTAAAATAGGGCTGAGTCAGCACGGCTTTGTCAAAGGGAGGTCGTGTCTGACAAATCTGTTAAAGTTCTTTGAGGAGGTAACAAGGAAGTTAGACAAAAGAGAACCAGTGGATGTGATTTATTTAGATTTCCAGAAGGCCTTTGACAAGGTGCCACATAGAAGGCTATTAAATAAGTTAAGAGCTCATGGTGTTAAGGGTAAGATCCTGGAATGGATAGAGGATTGGCTGACTGGCTGAAGGCAGAGAGTGGGGATAAAGGGGTCTTTTTCAGGACGGCAGCCGGTGACTAGTGGTGTCCCTCAGGGGTCTGTGTTGGGACCACAACTTTTTACAATATACATTAATGATCTGGAGGAAGGAACTGAAGGCACTGTTGCTAAGGTTGCAGATGATACAAAGATCTGTAGAGGGACAGGTAGTATTGAGGAAGCAAGGGGGCTGCAGAAGGACTTGGACAAGCTAGGAGAGTGGGCAAAGAAGTGGCAGATGAATACAATGTGGAAAAGTGTGAGGTTATGCACTTTGGAAGGAGAAATGGAGGCATAGATTATTTTCTAAATGGGGAAAGGCTTAGGAAATCAGAAGCACAAAGGTACTTGGGAGTCCTTGTTCACGATTCTCTTAAGGTTAATGTGCAGGTTCAGTCGGCAGTTAAGAAGGCAAATGCAATGTTAGCATTCAGGTAAAGAGGGCGAGAATACAAGACCAGGGTTGTAATTCTGAGGCTGTATAAGGCTCTGGTCAGACCCCATTTGGAGTATTGTGAGCAGTTTTGGGCCCCGTATCTAAGGAAGGATGTGCTGGCCTTGGAAAGGGTCCAGAGGAAGTTCACAAGAATGATCCCTGGAATGAAGAACTTGTCGTTTGAGGAACGTTTGAGGACTCTGGGTCTGTACTCGTTGGAGTTTAGAAGGATGAGAGGGGATCTTATTGAAACTTACAGGATACTGCGAGGCCTGGATAGAGTGGACGTGGAGAGGATGTTTCCACTTGTAGGAAAAACTAGAACCAGAGGACACAATCTCAGACTAAAAGGACGATCCTTTAAAACAGAGATGAGGAATCATACATCGTTCTGAATCAAAGAATTTACAGTGCTGAAGGAGGCCATTCGGCCCATCGAGTCAGCACCAGTCC
This sequence comes from Scyliorhinus canicula, assembly GCF_902713615.1. Classification (NCBI taxonomy): domain Eukaryota; kingdom Metazoa; phylum Chordata; class Chondrichthyes; order Carcharhiniformes; family Scyliorhinidae; genus Scyliorhinus; species Scyliorhinus canicula. The sequence continues at coordinate 1,887,965 of NC_052169.1, read as the reverse complement.
TTGGAAAGCCCACCCTACCAAGTCCACACCTCCACCCTATCCCAAACATCTTTGGACTGTGGGGGGAAACCGAGGAATTTCTTCAGCCAGAGGGTGGTGAATCTGTGGAACTCTTTGCCGCAGAAGGCCAAATCACTGAGTGTCTTTATCTTCGAGATAGATAGGATCTTGATTAATAAGGGGATCAGGGGTTATGGGGAGAAGGCAGGAGAATGGGGATGAGAAAAATATCAGCCATGATTGAATGCGGAGCAGACTCGATGGGCCGAGTGGCCTAATTCTGCTCCTATGTCTTCTGGTCTTATTATCTTCTATCTACTACAACTTAAGCGCCACCTAATCTTGGAATCTTTGGAAGGGCTGAGGTGTTCCAGGCATAGGCCCCAACACTTCCTCCTCACACTGGGAGCTCTCTGACCCAGGGGACAGGGATGAAGCCGGAGGGAGCTCCAAAAGCCTCATCGCCTGATTGTGCCAACCCTGGAGACCCTTGTCTGAATCACGGTGTCATGCCCTCAGCCACGGTGCACTGACACTGGAATATGTCCCTCATTGCCTCAGTCATGTCCCTCTGTGACTGGCTAAGGTCAGTCAGCGTCTGACCAATGCCTGACATGGCCCTCGGCCATGACCTTTTGTGACTGGGCCAAGCTCTGGAGCATCGCTGCAATGTCCAAGTGCGCCCGGGACCCATCCATCATGGACGTCACCCTTTCAGTGTTGGCCTGGGTACCACGCACTGTCGATAACATCTCCTGCGCCTGAAGTTAGTTGGACTCCTCCAGCTGGGTTTTCAGGCACTGGAAAGTTGCTGACACCCCCTCCTGTAGATTCTGGCTCTGCATCTGCACCGCTGATGGGATCATACTTTCCATAAGTGCAACACCTGTCTGGACGACAGCTATTTCCTGGGATCGGGTAGTTCTCCAACCTCGGGAATTCCTGCCTCCACCTGATGTGCTGCAGTGGGTGATGCTGACCAGAAGGTGGCCCAGGATCCTCATCATTAACGTTTCCCACAGAGGTGTTAGTCTCTGTGAAGGTAGAGAGTGCGGCGGCTTTAGTGTCAAAACGTTGGTGTCTTTGGGCAGGGGAGGGGGGTCAGTGATCCTGGACAGTCCGGCCGTGTCTGATGGTGACACTGCAAGACGAAAGACAAGGGGCGGGATCGTGGGAAGGGCTGGTCTGTGGGAGGGGGATGACTCACTTACCAGAGGGACACCAGAGTTACTTTGTCCTCTCACGTGTTTGCCACATGTCAATCTCCATTTCAGCCACTGCCCTCTCCTCTGAGGGGGTGTGGACCCAAATATTTGGGATGTCCCCTCCCGTCTTCTATCGCCCCGGCGATTATGGCCCGCTTTATCCTTGAGGACAAAGAAAAGACCTGGTGAAATGCTGGGAGGTGAGATTATGGGGGAGTCTGCAGCTGGTGGCAAGTGTGTGCAAGACTCCTGTCCAAAGAGGGCAATACATATGTTGGGGGTTCATGGAGGGTGGGTGGAAGGGAAATGCAGGTGGGGTATTGTTGGCATCTCGGGGGTTGGGGAGTGATGTGAGGAGTGTGGGGGGGCGGGAGTGATGCCAGGGGCTCAGAGGTAGCAACTCATTCGAACTGCCCTAAGGGGCTCCTTGATCTCCCATTGGCATAACGTGGCAGCCCTCCTGGTGAGGCTGGCAGCACTGACCGCCTCTGGCACTCATCCCAGCCGCTGTTCCAGGAGGGCGGGCTTGAGTCTCCGCCCTACCCTGGGGAAGAGGGTGGCTTCCTCTTCTCCTCCACAGCCTCCAGCATTCTGTCCACCTCGGACTCCCGGATCCTGGGAGTTGGTCTGCGTGTGGCCATCTTCTTGGTTGGAATGACAGGAACGCTGGGAATCCCGGCCCCAGCGAATCTGACCCCAGCGAGCGTGGAGCCACTCGGGCTGCACGTGGACAGCTCGCTGGACCATTCCATGGCCTGAATTACCCCTAGCCAGCGCTCCTAGTGGGAGGGTGGATTTCCCACAATCCACTGCAGCCAATTCCCAGCCATTTTCTTTAAAGTGGCAGAATGGCTAAAATAGCAACTTAAATCCTCGGATTCTGGACAGGTCCTTGGGGGTGAAAGTGAGAGTGGTCACATATCGGGATGAATAATGTCAAATACAGCAGGAAGGTTTCTCCCCAAAGTCAACTGGATCCAGTCCGCATAACGCTTTGCAAATGTTTCTTTGGAAGAATTTGAGGAGAGGTGGCAGGGAATGGGAATAATGTTTCGGGAGGCAGGTGATCATTGGTGAATCGGTGTTGCAAACCTTCCCAGATTGCGGCTGGAGCATGTCATGAAGGAAACAGATGAGAAAGTGACTGAAGGGGCCAGGGCGGGCCATCAGCTTCAGAAACGTTATCAGTCCCTAACAATTCAATCAGAATTATTATTCCACCTGGCTTCTTCAAAGGAACAATTTGGGATCTCTACAGCAGGCTGCACAAGCCCAATGAAGTATGTGTTGAAGTGTAGTCACAGTTGGAATGTAGAAATATCGGAGCCGATTTGAACACTGCAAGATCTGAAAATACTTTTGACTGTACCTCGGTACACGTGACAATAAACAAATCCAATCCAATCCAATCCAATCTCATTCGTGGCAATGTGATGAGCCGATTACTGTTATCCACTGTGTTAAATCTGGCAGGACATAGAATATCCATTGCTCTTCCTCAAAATAGTCTTGGGATATTTTTCATGTATCTATACGCAGCCTTTCCTGTGATTAGCAAGTGGAGCAATGGTTTACACATTGGGGATAATGGGTGGTTTCCATTCTCATGGCTGGGCTGTCTAATATCCTGAATGAGATTGCTTACTGGGAATTCTACACACGTGGATAGAGATATTTCTGAGAAATTTAGAGGACCCAATTATTTATTTTTTTTCCAATTTAGCGCAGCCAATCCACCTACCCTGCACATCTTTTTGGGTTGTGGGGGTGAGACCCACGCAGACACGGGGAGAATGTGCAAACTCCACACGGACAGTGACCCAGAGCCGGGATCGAACCTGGGACCTCAGCGCCGTGAGGCAGCAGTGCTAACCACTGCGCCACCGTGCCACCCAGGCACATGGATATATAACGGGAAGTTAAACACAGCAATGTTTATGTATTTACGGAGTTAGATAAAGTGAAGTTGTATCTAGGGAGATAGGAGGGATATATAATATATATATATGGCTTTTGTAAGGGAGAAATTAAACAAGGAAAAGTCTTGTGTACATCACAAGTAATGGAATTGGGGTTTAGTAGCAAGGATGGCCAAATGGGAAATGATGGCAAAGATGGTTATGTAGCCACACTGAGGTCAGGCAGAGTTAATAAACTTATGCAGACTTTCAGATTAACACTTTTCAGCACCAAACATTTGAAGAGGGTGCCTGAGAAGCTGTTCTCATTGCAGATACACATGTCCGTTATATTTCACACTCTGCTAAATTCATTCCCTAATTAGATCGCATGGTTTAAAGTAATCAGAGATTTACAGTTCGATTAATTATAATATCAGTCCTCATTCCTTCTTTAATTACTTTGACATAAAATCTTTTTTTGTATTTTTAATTCAAAGCTTTGTAATTTTCTATCTGCTTAATTTGATTTTAAGATAATAATTTGTGAGCTATGTAATTCCTATTGGACACGGGAACATTCCCCTGCACACGATGGAATTGAACGTATCAGCTGATCAATATTTCTGAGTAGCCAGGAGTCTGCGGCCTTTAACGCATTGACGGTGAAACTCGTACAGCCTCCTCCATCTGTCTCTCACATCACTGACAACCAACAGAGTTGTGACCTCGGTCCTTGAAACTGGACACAGGGGAGAGATTCTCTGTCAGCTGACGCCGGAATTGGGAAACACGGTTGGGCGGAGGATCGGTTTTGACACCGAAATCGAGGCGGGCGCCGGCTTCACGCCAAATCGTAATTCTCCATCACCTCGACAACGGAGTCAATGTGTTCCACTCCTCACGTACAGTAAATGCTGTTTGCATATCGTTAGTGGGCCTGGCCTGGTATTCTCTGGGGCCCCCGCCTCCACTGGGGCGTATTCCTGACAGCGTGGTTCACTTGTGCTTTTAAAAATCATGAGACCAGCGTGGTGGCTGCTGAGGGAGAGAGAGGGGGTACGGGAAGTGTCCAGAGTGACATTATTGTAAATGTAAAGAACTGTAAGGGTTAATGTAATGTCTACATCAACCACTAGAGGGAGCTGCTAGATGTACAACTATATAAGGCACCGATGCTAAGCCTTGTGGGTGAGAGGTTGAGGAGAAAGCTAGAGGACAGACTGAAGGAAACATAGTGTGAGTGAGAGCAGATCATAGTTAATGTAAAAGTGTAGAGATTAGTTGTAGATGAGTGTAGACTGATGTTTATTATCAACTGTGTATTATATAGGAGTAAGTGTCGAATCCTATTAAATAGTGTTCATAAACTTATAGCTTTGTTCAAGTTAAAAACTATTTGTGGTCTTTGTGATCACTACGCCAACCATCCTTAACTTAGCAACACCAAAAACATCACAACAGGGAGGGGGTGCCAGATGGGCTGGTTGTGTGTTTTTGTTCTTGATTTTTAACCCTTGGTTCATGTCCTTCATCAATGCCACTCGCTGCAAAGGAAGAGGAAGGGGGGAGGAGGCTGAAAACGAGATGGCAAAATGGCTGAAGAATTTTCTGCGGTGTATCATGGTGAGACATTTCTGTATGACGAATCTGTGGAGTCCACATGTGCTCCTGTTTTATGTATTGGGTTAGTACCTGCCAGTAAATTCCTCCTGTGTCCAACAGAGATCACTAGAAGCTGCTAAACTGGGGTGTTTGTCGAGTTCTCCTGAGGAGCTTTCAATTTAATGATAGTCCTTTTCTAACCTGTGGCCTTATTTTATTTCAATTTGTTGGATAACCTACCGGCCCATTACCTCTGCGGTGGGGTCACAGGCTCAAGGGTGCAATTAACCTATCAGTCCTGGGAATGTATGAGGAACCTCCACCAATCAACGCCTGTCTCTGGCATTTAGAGAAAGGATAGCCAGTGGTAACGGTGAATTCTCAGTCCACACTCTGCTTTTTGGAAGGGAGAAGTGGCAAAATCATCCTTTATTGGACTCTCAGTGTTGAAATTTGCTAGAAGCCTCAATCCAATATGAAGAGAGTCCGACATCACGTCTAGTCCCTAATTAGGAACAGAAATATCCAGACACATGAAAGGAAACATTGTGAAATAAGCCTTGTTCAGAAAAGACTATAAAATGGCTGCAGTTCCCGGTATGATGAACAATTGCAGCTTAACTCCCAGGGTGAAACCATGAAGTTAATTGTTTAACCCGGATTAAAGATCCCTCCGTAGGGAGTTTGTGTGACCTCTCATTTCCAATGTCTTTAACACACCGAATCTCCCTTTACCACAACAAGACGAGAGAGAAATTCCTTTTTTTTAAAAAGTGTTGAAGAGCCTTTTTTTCAAAAGAGAATTCCTCAGATATATTTTGAGGAAGATGGTTTCTGTGAGAAGCCACTTACACTCAAAGCTTTTGCTGTGAACACTGACCTTAAACAGCAAGCAGACAACTTCCGATATTCACTTTCTCACCCCAATATTCATTACATATTACAGTCGTGTCAGACACAACAAGACTTTTCATCTCAATCTTTTCCTTCCTTTCTGTATGTTCGATTTTTCTAACCCTTCCTGATCCTAATTATGACAATGTCAATAGATGTTTAATGTGTTATAATGTTTACATATTGAATACCCTCTAAATATGGAATTCAATTTAAACCTTATCATTGAATTAAATGGAACTTTTATCTCTCAGTTTTTATAATGTAGTCCAGCTCTTTGCCTGTTTAGTATGTGACCTATTTAAGTGGCAAGCATGTGACCAGAACATTGCCTTATCTTAAGCTCCGAGATATATCTTTCCATGTTCAGACATCAGTCGGCCATTGCATGGTAAAGTAATGTGTTTATTTCAACACCCTCCATGGCAAATCATCCAATCTTCCAACCGCCTCCGCATGTCACCCTTTATGCTGGCCCATCAGTACCAGAGGTCCTAATGCTCTTGAACACTCTTCACCCTCACTACATCTCCCCCACCTTCCGGCCTTCAAACATCTTCTCTGACTCTGCGTCTGTGTGTCTGAGCATCTGTGTGTGTGTGTGTCTGTGTGTGTGTCTGTGTGTGTGTATCTGAGTGTGTGTGTGTCTGTGTGTGTATCTGTGTGTGTGTCTGTGTGTGTATCTGTGTGTGTGTCTATGTGTGTATCTGTGTGTGTGTCTGTGTGTGTATCTGTGTGTGTGTGTATCTGAGTGTGTGTGTCTGTGTGTGTATCTGTGTGTGTGTGTGTATCTGAGTGTGTGTGTGTATCTGTGTGTGTGTGTGTATCTGAGTGTGTGTGTGTGTGTCTGTGTGTGTATCTGTGTGTGTGTCTGTGTGTGTATCTGTGTGTGTGTCTATGTGTGTATCTGTGTGTGTGTCTGTGTGTGTATCTGTGTGTGTGTCTGTGTGTGTATCTGTGTGTGTGTCTATGTGTGTATCTGTGTGTGTGTCTGTGTGTGTATCTGTGTGTGTGTGTGTGTATCTGAGTGTGTGTGTGTGTGTCTGTGTGTGTATCTGTGTGTGTGTCTGTGTGTGTATCTGTGTGTGTATCTGTGTGTGTATCTGTGTGTGTGTCTGTGTGTGTATCTGTGTGTGTGTCTATGTGTGTATCTGTGTGTGTGTCTGTGTGTGTATCTGTGTGTGTGTCTATGTGTGTATCTGTGTGTGTGTCTGTGTGTGTATCTGTGTGTGTGTGTGTGTATCTGAGTGTGTGTGTGTGTGTCTGTGTGTGTATCTGTGTGTGTGTCTGTGTGTGTATCTGTGTGTGTATCTGTGTGTGTATCTGTGTGTGTGTCTGTGTGTGTATCTGTGTGTGTGTCTATGTGTGTATCTGTGTGTGTGTCTGTGTGTGTATCTGTGTGTGTGTCTGTGTGTGTATCTGTGTGTGTGTGTGTGTATCTGAGTGTGTGTGTGTGTGTCTGTGTGTGTATCTGTGTGTGTGTCTGTGTGTGTATCTGTGTGTGTATCTGTGTGTGTATCTGTGTGTGTGTCTGTGTGTGTATCTGTGTGTGTATCTGTGTGTGTATCTGTGTGTGTGTCTGTGTGTGTATCTGTGTGTGTGTCTATGTGTGTATCTGTGTGTGTGTCTGTGTGTGTATCTGTGTGTGTCTGTATCTGAGTGTGTGTGTGTGTGTATCTGTGTGTGTGTGCAGGGCCGGCTCAAGGCACCGGCAACTCGGGCAGTCGCCCGGGGCGCCATGTGCTCGGGGGCGCCAGAGACTCGGGTCCCGCGCATGCGCAGTGGCCGCCCGCCCCCAGGGCGGCCCCCAGGGCGGCCCCCCGGCTCGGTCCGCACCCCCGCTCAGTCCCCCCCCCCCGCCCCCCCTCCGGTCCGCCCCCCCGCACCGGCCTCGGGTCCGCCCCCCGCGTCCGCCCCCCTCTCGGGTCCGCCCCCCAGCCCCGGGTCCGCCCCCCCTTCGGGTCCGCCCCCCCCGCACCGGCCTCGGGTCCGCCCCCCCTTCGGGTCCGCCCCCCGCGTCCGCCCCCCCTCTCGGGTTCGCCCCCCGCCCCCCCCCTCGGGTCCACCCCCCGCGTCCGCCCCCCTCTCGGGTCCGCCCCCCCGCACCCCCCTCGGGTCCGCCCCCCCAGCCCCCCCCTCGGGTCCGCCCCTCCTCGGCCTCGCCCCCCCCGCCCCTCCTCGGCCTCGCCCCCCCCCGCCCCTCCTCGGCCTCGCCCCCCCCCCCTCGGCCTCTGCCCCGCCCCTCGGCCCCGCCCCCCCGGCCCGGGCCCGGCCCCCCCCCCCCCCCCCCCCCCCCCCAAGGGCGCCGAAGTTCAGCTTGCCCGGGGCGCCAGCAACCCTAGAGCCGGCACTGTGTGTGTGTGTATCTGAGTGTGTGTGTGTGTATCTGTGTGTCTGTGTGTGTATCTGTGTGTGTATCTGTGTGTGTGTGTGTGTGTGTATCTGTGTGTGTGTGTGTGTATCTGAGTGTGTGTGTGTGTATCTGTGTATCTGTGTGTCTGTGTGTGTATCTGTGTGTGTATCTGTGTGTGTGTGTATCTGTGTGTGTGTGTGTGTATCTGAGTGTGAGTGTGTGTGTATGTATCTGTGTGTGTGTGTGTCTGTGTGTGTGTATCTCAGTGTGTGTGTGTGTCTGTGTGTATCTGTGTGTGTGTGTATCTGAGTGTGTGTGTGTGTCTGTGTGTATCTGTGTGTGTGTGTCTGTGTGTGTGTGTATCTGAGTGTGTGTGTGTGTCTGTGTGTATCTGTGTGTGTGTGTATCTGAGTGTGTGTGTGTGTCTGTGTGTATCTGTGTGTGTGTGTCTGTGTGTGTGTCTGTGTGTGTGTATCTGAGTGTGTGTGTGTGTGTGTGTATCTGTGTGTGTGTGTCTGTGTGTGTGTCTGTGTGTGTATCTGTGTGTGTGTGTATCTGAGTGTGTGTGTGTGTGTGTGTGTATCTGTGTGTGTGTGTGTGTGTGTGTATCTGTGTGCGTGTGTCGGTGTGTGTGTGTGTCTGTGTGTGTATCTGTGTCTGTGTGTGTCTGTGTGTGTGTCTGTGTGTATCTGTGTTTGTGTGTGTCTATGTGTGTATCTGAGTGTGTGTGTGTGTGTATCTGTGTGTGTGTGTATCTGTGTGTGTGTGTATCTGTGTGCGTGTGTATCTGAGTGTGTGTGTGTGTATCTGTGTGTGTGTGTCTGTGTGTGTGTGTGTGTCGGTGTGTGTGTCGGTGTGTGTGTGTGTCTGTGTGTGTATCTGTGTATGTGTCTGTGTGTGTGTCGGTGTGTGTCTGTGTGTGTGTCGGCGTGTGTGTGTCTGTGTGTGTATCTGTGTGTGTGTTGGTGTGTGTGTCTGTGTGTGTGTTGGTGTGTGTGTGTCTGTGTGTGTATCTGTTTGTGTGTCGGTGTGTGTGTCTGTGTGTGTGTCGGTGTGTGTGTCTGTGTGTGTGTCGGTGTGTGTGTCTGTGTCTGTCTGTGTGTGTGTCGGTGTGTGTGTATCTGTGTGTATCTGTGTGTGTATCTGTGTGTATCTGTGTGTGTATCTGTGCGTGTATCTGTGTGTGTATCTGTGTGTGTGTATCTGTGTGTGTGTGCCCTGTGTGTGTGTGTGTGTGTCGGTGTGTGTGTCTGTGTGTATCTGTGTGTGTGTATCTGTGTGTGTGTGCCCTGTGTGTGCCCTGTGTGTGTCGGTGTGTGTGCCTGTGTGTGTATCTGTGTGTGTGTGTCGGTGTGTGTGTATCTGTGTGTATCTGTGTGTGTGTCTGTGTGTATCTGTGTGTGTGTGTGTGTCTGCACTGCGTGTGGCCAGGGACCCGGCCATTCTCCAGCCAGTTTTGACACGGGAGCCGGAAGTTCTACCCGGCGCCGTTGCTAGCCCCTCACCGGTCCCGGAATTGGTGAGGGCTCGCCGCTGATTTTGGCATCATAAAACGCCACTGTTCCCAGGGCGGCATCGGCACTTAGTCGCTAAATCGGAGGCTCCAGCCCTATGTCCAGAGGAAGTGTCTAGTTTGATGATGAAAAAGTTGGCAAGGCCCCAGCACTGACCCTCGGACCGGTGAGGGACTGACGGCTGCGCCACGTGAAACGCACGGCCGTCACAAAATAAACGGCCGGGAGAATTGCCGGGTCCGTGGCCGCACATGCGCACGGCGACGCCCTGCAGAGGTCATGCTGTACAACATGGCACCGGCCGCACGCGGACCGGACCTGCCAGATTGTACCCCCCTGAACACCCCCTCGCCACCCCAGACGTCTCCCCCCCCCCCCCCCCCCCCCCCCCCCACCCCCCCAGTCTCTCTGTATTATTATTCACTAATGTCCTTTGGGGAAGGAAATCTGCCGTCCTTACCCGGTCTGGCCTAGATATCACTCCAGACCCACAGCAATGTGGTTGACCTTTAAATGAGACAACTAGGGGTGGGGAACAAATGCTGGCTTTGCCAGCGATACCCACATCCCATTGAAGTTTCTGAAAATGTCGGATGCAGAAGTGTAGTTAGAAGTCTGTTTGTTTAAGTCAAACCGGATGATCCACTGGTAGGGGGATGCAGACGTGTTAATTATTTAGTATTTTCGCACAGCTCCACATTATACTGATTGTTTTGGGGGGGGGGGGGGGGGGGGGTTTAAGGGCAGCACAGGTTCCACAGTCTTACAGTAAGACAAAAGCGTCAGGATTCCCAGCCGCTGAGTAGGATATCCTGCTGGAAGTTGCGGGAATGGTGGGGAGCGTGGTAAACAAGGTTGGGTCGGATTGTGACATCTCCAATCGTTTCAAAAACATGGGCGGGATTCTCCGCCGGCCGAGGCCAAAACCGCGAAACATGATTGGGCGGAGAATAGCCTCCGGCAACAAAATCACGGTCGGCGCCGGTTTGACGCTAAATCGTGACCCTCCGGCACCACGAAAATGGCATAAATGCGTCGCTGGTCCCGTGCCGTTTAAGCACCATTGGCATATCATTAGTGGGACTTGTCACAATATAGATCCAAGTATATAATGAACTGCAGACAGGCAGTGATTGACACACAGGATGACCAGTCAGCACACAGAACTCAGCAGCCAATCACCAGACAGGACACGACCACTATAAAGCCAGAGGGCACCAGATTTCCCACTCTCTCGGGATCCAGCCTCTGAGGCAGTCAGAGCTCGTGAGCAGCAGCCAGTACAAACACCATGTGGTAGTCAGTTAGTCTGGTCAGGCTAGCCTCAGGTCTCCAGTCACGTCAGTATAGTGTCAACCCACAATTAAACATGTAAAATAGTTTAAATGTTAAATAAAATCGTGTTGCATCTCATCAAGCGTTGGAGGTCTGTCTCTCGCTACACTGCGTCAAACGCAGTCCACATAGACCCAGCCAGCCCAACACATCATGGTACCAGGTAGTGATGCTGAAAATTGACGGACCGACCTTGAGTGAATCAGCGTTGACCAGCAAACAGCCATCGGGTGACATGGAAAACGTTCTCCGCAGCTCCGCATCGCCGGCAACCTCGGTGCAAATTGGCCAACACATCAGGCCTGCCCCTCAATTCTCCGGGGCCTCCACGATACACTGCCTCCGATGGGCCGAGTTCCCGACGGCGCCGTTAATGTGTGGTCTCGGACAGTAGTATTGGACAGTAAAATGGAAAATAAATCAAAACATGGGTTTGAGATTAATTCGTATTTTGTTATTTGACCTACACTGTGATGTGGAACTGAATTGGATGGACAGGGAATTGGAATGGGATTGAACTGCGCAGAATGGGAATGGGATTGAACTGTGCAGAATTGGAATGGGATTGAACTGCACAGAATGGGAATGGGATTGAACTGCGCAGAATTGGAATGGGATTGAACTGCACAGAATTGGAATGGGATTGAACTGCGCAGAATGGGAATGGGATTGAACTGTGCAGAATTGGAATGGGATTGAACTGCACAGAATGGGAATGGGATTGAACTGCGCAGAATTGGAATGGGATTGAACTGCACAGAATGGGAATGGGATTGAACTGCGCAGAATTGGAATGGGATTGAACTGCACAGAATGGGAATGGGATTGAACTGTGCAGAATTGGAATGGGATTGAACTGCACAGAATGGGAATGGGATTGAACTGCGCAGAATTGGAGTGGGATTGAACTGCGCGGAATGGGAAAGGGATTGAACTGCACAGAATGGGAATGGGATTGAACTGCGCAGAATTGGAATGGGATTGAACTGCACAGAATGGGAATGGGATTGAACTGCGCAGAATTGGAATGGGATTGAACTGCACAGAATGGGAATGGGATTGAACTGCACAGAATGGGAATGGGATTGAACTGCGCAGAATGGGAATGGGATTGAACTGCACAGAATGGGAATGGGATTGAACTGCGCAGAATTGGAATGGGATTGAACTGCACAAAATGGGAATGGGATTGAACTGCGCAGAATTGGAATGGGATTGAACTGCGCAGAATTGGAATGGGATTGAACCGCGCAGAATGGGAATGGGATTTAACTACAGTGAATGGGAATGGGATTGAACTGCGCAGAATGGGAATGGGATTGAACTGCGCAGAATTGGAATGGGATTGAACCGCGCAGAATTGCAATGGGATTGAACCGCGCAGAATTGGAATGGGATTGAACTGCGCAGAATTGGAGTGGGATTGAACTGCGCAGAATTCGAATGGGATTGAACTGCGCAGAATTGGAATGGGATTGAACTGCGCAGAATTGGAATGGGATTGAACTGCGCAGAATGGGAATGGGATTGAACTGCGCAGAATTGGAATGGGATTGAACTGCGCAGAATGGGAATGGGATTGAACTGCACAGAATTGGAATGGGATTGAACTACAGTGAATGGGAATGGGATTGAACTGCGCAGAATGGGAATGGGATTGAACTGCGCAGAATGGGAATGGGATTGAACTGCGCAGAATGGGAATGGGATTGAACTGCGCAGAATGGGAATGGGATTGAACTGCACAGTGACTGGGAATGGAATTGAACTGAGCAGAATTGGAATGGGATTGAACTGTGCAGAATTGGAATGGGATTGAACTGCGCAGAATGGGAATGGGATTGAACTACAGTGAATGGGAATGGGATTGAACTGGGCAGAATTGGAATGGGATTGAACTGCGCAGAATGGGAATGGGATTGAACTACAGTGAATGGGAATGGGATTGAACTGGGCAGAATTGGAATGGGATTGGACTGTGCAGAATGGGAATGGGATTGAATTGAGCAGAATTGGAATGGGATGGAACTACAGTGAATGGGAATGGGGTTGAACTGTGCAGAATGGGAATGGGATTGAACTGCACAGAATTGGAATGGGATTGAACTACAGTGACTGGGAATGGGATTGAACTGAGCAGAATTGGAATGGGATTGAACTGCGCAGAATTGGAATGGGATTGAACTGCACAGAATTGGAATGGGATTGAACTACAGTGAATGGGAATGGGTTTGAACTGCGCAGAATGGGAATGGGATGGAACTGCGCAGAATGGGAATGGGATTGAACTGCACAGAATGGGAATGGGATTGAACTGCGCAGAATGGGAATGGGATTGAACTGCACAGAATTGGAATGGGATTGAACTACAGTGACTGGGAATGGGATTGAACTGCGCAGAATGGGAATGGGATTGAACTGCGCAGAATGGGAATGGGATTGAACTGCACAGAATTGGAATGGGATTGAACTACAGTGACTGGGAATGGGATTGAACTGAGCAGAATTGGAATGGGATTGAACTGCGCAGAATGGGAATGGGATTGAACTGCACAGAATTGGAATGGGATTGAACTACAGTGTATGGGAATGGGATTGAACTGAGCAGAATTGGAATGGGATTGAACTGTGCAGAATTGGAATGGGATTGAACTGCGCAGAATGGGAATGGGATTGAACTACCGTGAATGGGAATGGGATTGAATTGAGCAGAATTGGAATGGGATTGAACTGCACAGAAATGGAATGGGATTGAACTGCACAGAATTGGAATGGGATTGAACTGCACAGAATTGGAATGGGATTGAACTACAGTGAATGGGAATGGGATTGAACTGCGCAGAATGGGAATGGGATTGAACTGCACAGAATTGGAATGGGATTGAACTACAGTGAATGGGAATGGGATTGAACTGCGCAGAATTGGAATGGGATGGAACTGCACAGAATTGGAGTGGGATTGAACTACAGTGAATAGGAATGGGATTGAACTACAGTGAATGGGAATGGGATTGAACTGCACAGAATTGGAATGGGATGGAACTGCGCAGAATTGGTGTGGGATTGAACTACAGTGAATCGGAATGGGATTGAACTTTGCAGAATGGGAATGGGATTGAACTGCACAGAATTGGAATCGGATGGAACTGCAAAGAATGGGAATGGGATTGAATTGTGCAGAATTGGAATGGGATTGAACTACAGTGTATGGGAATAGGATTGAACTGTGCAGAATGGGAATGGGATTGAACTGCACAGAATTGGAATCGGATGGAACTGCACAGAATGGGAATGGGATTGAATTGTGCAGAATTGGAATGGGATTGAACTACAGTGAAAGGGAATGGGATTGAACTGCGCAGAATGGGAATGGGATTGAACTGCGCAGAATGGGAATGGGATTGAACTACAGTGAATGGGAATGGGATTGAACTGTGCAGAATGAGAATGGGATTGAACTGCGCAGAATTGAAATGGGATTGAACTGCACAGAATTGGAATGGGATGGAACTACTGTGAATGGGAATGGGATTGAACTACAGTGAATGGGAATGAGATTGAACTACACAGAATTGGAATGGGATTGAACTGCACAGAATTGGAATGGGATGGAACTGCACAGAATTGGAATGGGATGGAACTGCGCAGAATGGGAATGGGATTGAACTGCGCAGAATGGGAATGGGATTGAACTGCACAGAATGGGAATGGGATTGAACTACACAGAATTGGAATGGGATTGAACTGCACAGAATTGGAATGGGATTGAACTGCACAGAATTGGAATGGGAGTGAACTGCACAGAATTGGAATGGGATTGAACTGCGCAGAATGGGAATGGGATTGAACTGCACAGAATGGGAATGGGATTGAACTGCACAGAATGGGAATGGGATTGAACTGCACAGAATGGGAATGGGATTGAACTGCACAGAATTGGAATGGGATTGAACTGCACAGAATTGGAATGGGATTGAACTGCGCAGAATTGGAGTGGGATTGAACTACAGTGAATGGGAATGGGATTGAACTGCGCAGAATGGGAATGGGATTGAACTGCGCAGAATTGGAATGGGATTGAACTTCACAGAATGCGAATGGGATTGAACTGTGCAGAATTGGAATGGGATTGAACTTCACAGAATTGGAATGGGATTGAACTGCGCAGAATTGGAATGGGATTGAACTTCACAGAATGCGAATGGGATTGAACTGTGCAGAATTGGAATGGGATTGAACTGTGCAGAATTGGAATGGGATTGAACTGCACAGAATTGGAATGGGATTGAACTACAGTGAATGGGAATGGGATTGAACTGCACAGAATTGGAATGGGATTGAACTGCGCAGAATTGGAGTGGGATTGAACTACTGTGAATGGGAATGGGATTGAACTGCGCAGAATTGGGGTGGGATTGAACTACTGTGAATGGGAATGGGATTGAACTACAGTGAATGGGAATGAGATTGAACTACACAGAATTGGAATGGGATTGAACTACAGTGTATGGGAATAGGATTGAACTGTGCAGAATGGGAATGGGATTGAACTGCGCAGAATTGGAGTGGGATTGAACTGCGCAGAATGGGAATGGGATTGAACTGCACAGAATTGGAATGGGATTGAACTGCGCAGAATTGGAATGGGGTTGAACTACAGTGAATGGGAATGGGATTGAACTGCGCAGAATGGGAATGGGATTGAACTGCGCAGAATGGGAATGGGATTGAACTGCGCAGAATTGGAATGGGGTTGAACTACAGTGAATGGGAATGGGATTGAACTGCGCAGAATGGGAATGGGATTGAACTGCGCAGAATGGGAATGGGATTGAACTACAGTGAATGGGAATGGGATTGAACTGCGCAGAATGGGAATGGGATTGAACTGCGCAGAATTGGAATGGGATTGAACTGCGCAGAATGGGAATGGGATTGAACTACACAGAATTGGAATGGGATTGAACTGCGCAGAATGGGAATGGGATTGAACTACACAGAATTGGAATGGGATTGAACTGCACAGAATTGGAATGGGATTGAACTGCGCAGAATGGGAATGGGATTGAACTGCGCAGAATGGGAATGGGATTGAACTGCGCAGAATGGGAATGGGATTGAACTGCATAGAATGGGAATGGGAGTGAACTGCACAGAATTGGAATGGGTTTGAACTACAGTGAATGGGAATGGGATTGAACTGTGCAGAATTGGAATTGGATTGAATTGCACAGAATTGGAAAGGGATTAAACTACGGTGAATGGGAATGGGATTGAACTGCACTGAATTGGAATGGGATGGAACTGTACAGAATTGGAATGGGATTGAACTGCGCAGAATTGGAATGGGATTGAACTGTGCAGAATGGGAATGGGATTGAACTACAGTGTATGGGATTGAACTGTATGGATCATGAATGGGAATGGAACTGAACTGTACAGAATGGGTGGTTGTGATTCCTGCCTTAGCTGAGTGACCTGCAGTTTATCGGTGGGTGGGCAATGCTCCTCAAGGAGACATGTCTTTTACAGGTGGGGCCATCCTGCCCTTTGACCCAGCTTGTTCTATATCACTGTTTCCTTTCCTGACCCTATACCCCCAGGGAAACCGATAAGCATAAGTGGTGCGTTACTATGGTTCCCGCCAGTCCCCGTGTGACTCTACCTTCTGACCGCCCACCTTCAGAGGGACGTTTTAGATCCTGCAAGTCGAAAATATTTAAATTGCCCAAGTGTAGGTGGAGAAGGTGTAAACTCCACACAAATTATCTGCCGTGACCTCGTCAAACCGCACGATTAGAGAAAATGTCTTATCAACTGGGCCACATTTCAGAGAAAGCCTGGGGGAATCAGTCACCAGGAGATTGGAACCTCTCATGATGATTTAAAGAAAATTGTAAATATTGTGCGGAGAGAGCAATGATTTATATGAAGACCAAACGATGGATCAGGAAGATTCATGTTTAAGCGTACTCGTCACTGACCCGAGGAGAGGGTTACTGTTTGTAAATCCCAGCCAGGAATTAAAAGCGGTTTTGCACTCAAGATTTCACACTGATTTCATTGCTCATTGTGAAACCAGGTATCAGAGTCCTGACCAAAGATTATTGACTCTCTTTTTCTATCCACAGATCCTGCTCAGGCCTTGCTGAGTATTTCCAGCATTTTCTCTTTTTTATATTAGGTTATAATAATAATAATCTTTATTATTGTCACAAGTAGGCTGACATTATCACTGTAATGAAGGTACTGTGAAAAGCCCCTAGTCGCCACATTCCGGCACCTGTTCGGGTACACAGAGGGAGAACTCAGAATGTCCAATTCACCTAACAAGCACGTCAAAGAACAAAGAGAACAAAGAAAAATTACAGCACAGGAACAGGCCCTTCGGCCCTCCAAGCCTGCGCCGATCCAGATCCTCTATCTAAAACTGTTGTCTGTTTTGTAAGGATAAAGAACAAAGAAAAATGACAGCACAATCCTCTGGGACTTGTGGGAGGAAACCGGAGCACCCGGAGGAAACCCAGGCAGACATGTGGAGAACGTGCAGACTCCGCACAGACAGTGACCCAAGCCGGGAATCAAACCTGGAGCCCTGGCGCTGTGAAGCAACAATGCTAACCACTGTGCTACCGTAACACCCGTGTATCAACATTGAATATGACGGTAATGGAAATTATGCATTTATACCATGGAGCACGATCTCCCATTCACTGCCACGGGGCAGCAGAATCCCGCCCATTTGAAACTGGCAAGAAAAGCAGCGAACCTTCTTAAATAAGTCCGGGACTTTCCTTTGCAAGTGGAAACATTTTCTCTCCGGCTATCTGACCAAACTCTTTCAGGGTCTTCGTATCGGCTCCATTTATCTCATTTGAAGAGAAAAACGTCCCAGCCTGTTCAATCTTTTCTGATC
The DNA here is from genome assembly GCF_902713615.1 of Scyliorhinus canicula. Classification (NCBI taxonomy): domain Eukaryota; kingdom Metazoa; phylum Chordata; class Chondrichthyes; order Carcharhiniformes; family Scyliorhinidae; genus Scyliorhinus; species Scyliorhinus canicula. The sequence goes on along the minus strand of NC_052169.1, from coordinate 1,870,245 downwards.
GTTATAACCTCACCACCATGGTATTGGTCAGGGGATGAATGTTGGACAAGACACAGAAAAGACTTCCTGTCCCTCTCCAATAATGCCATCGGTGTGTCAACCTGGGCAGACAAACAGGATCCCAGCTTTCCCCCCCAAGATCAGCTGGTTTTCACCGAAGGAGACTCTGTAACGGGCAGTATGAAGGTAAACAGAGACTTTTATAGCGCAGCATGGGGGGGGGGGGGGAGGGTCTGTGACCAGGGAACTTGACTCCATTATATTGGAAGCCCTTCAGGAGTGATGATGTTGGAACAACGGAAGTAGCTGAGGGTGGGGTGGGGGTCTGAGGATCGAGGGTGAGGATATTCTGGGAATAGGACGCCCTCAGTGATGCTCCACAGTTGCTGGGCCATACTCTGCAGTGCCTTGGCAATGTCTAACCGAGTCTGGGGCATGTCCCTCATTGACTGGGACAGGATGTCGAGGCCCTCAGCCCTGGTTGACACAGACTGAGCTAGACCTTGGGCGGCACCAATCAAGACACTGGCCTCGTGCTCCAGGCTTTCCACTGAGGTCGCCACCTTATCAGCGTTGGCCTGGCATCGTCAGCATCATCTCCTGCGCCAGAACCCTTTGGGACCCCTCCAATCAGCTATGCAGTCACTGGGATGTCACTGACATCCCCTTCTGAATGTCACGGCCGTGTCCTATCATCTGCATCAGCTCAGGGACAACTGTGTCCGGAGGCTCGGCACCTGACTGGGATCCAGCAGATCTCCCACTGTTGTCTCCATTGGCTGTTCCTGCCTCCACCTGATGTGCAGCAGCAACTGTGTGGTGCTCACCAGATTGTGCTTGGTCAGAAAGATGGGAAAGATCCCAGGGCACAATCCCGAACAGCAGGGGGAGATCTCCCCAGTGTCACGGTCAATGTTTATCCTTCAATCAACATCACAAGAACAGATTGTGTGGTCGTCACCGGGTTATTGGTTGAGGGAGTTTGCTGTGAAAATGCTTCTCTGGTTGTAAAAGACTTTGGAAGTTTCTGAGACTATGAAAGGCGCTATCTAAATGTAAATACTACATGCTGTGTATGCAGGGTAGCGCAAGGGCAGCAGGGTAGCACAGTGGTTAGCACTGTTGCTTCGCAGCACCAGGGTCCCAGGTTTGATTCCCCGCTGGGTGACTGTCTGTGTGGAGTCTGCACGTTCTCCCCGTGTCTGCGTGGGTTTCCTCCGGGTGCTCCGGTTTCCTCCCACAGTCCGAAGATGTGCAGGTTAGGTGGATCTGTTACGGTAAATTGCCCTTAGTGTCCAAAAAGATTAGGTTGGCTTACTGGGTTACGGGAATAGGGTGGAAGTGTGGGCTTAAGTAGGGTGCCCTTTCCAAGGGCCGGTGCAAACTCGATGGGCTGAATGGCCTCCTTCTGCACTGTAAATTCTATGATCTATGACCTGAGGTTGAAAAACCCAAACTCACATGGGCATCAGATCGTCCTCCAGAAAAGAGAAAGGTTAGTTTGCAGAACGGGGCTCCACAGTTGAGGAAGGATTCCAAAGCCTTAAAGAGGATGCGGAACTGATTTGCTGGAATGGTATCGGGGTTTATTTGTAATGTAGGGGAGAACGCAGAAGCTGGGATTGTGCCCCTGATAGCTGAGAAGATTAAGGAGAGTAGATTAAGTAGAGAATTCATAGTAGAGGGTCAAAATGTTCAGGGTTTTTGATCTAGTACAAAAGGAGGGCTCAGTTCCATTGACCGAGGATCTGTCACTCGGGGACTCAGGTTGAAGATAATTCCCATAAAGAACCAGAAAGGGGAGATGAGGAGAATTTAATTGTTGCAGCTGTTGTTGTGTTTTGGAAAGCACTGCTTGAATGGGCGGCAGAAGCAGATTCAATATTATCTTTCATAAAGGAACTGGAGCAACAGTTGAAGATAAGACATTTGCAGAACTCTGGATAATGAGCAGGCAGCAGTGGCATTAATTGGACAGGGCTTTCAAAGAATCAGCACAGGATTGACGGGTTGAATGGCCTCCTCTGTATCCAAGGTGATGCATTTTGAAAGACCAAATTCAGGTGTGAATTGTCCAGTAAATGGCAGAACCCTCCGGAACATTTACATACAGAGGGATCCGGGCGTTCAGGTCCCTTGTTCCATGAAAGTGGCAGTGCAGGTGGATAAGATGGTCAAGAAAGCATACGCCATGCTTGCCTTCATCGGCTGGGGTATTGAGTACAAGAGTTGGCAGGTCATGTTACAGTTGTATTAAACTTTAGTTGGGCCACATTTGGAATATTGCGTGCAGTTCCGGTCACCGTAGTACCAGAAGGACATGGAAGCTTTGGAGAGAGTGCAATGAAGATTTGCCAGGATGTTGCCTGGTCTGGAGGGTGTTTGCTATGAGGAGAGGTTGAATAAACTCAGATTGTTTTCGTTGGAAAGATGGAGGCTGATGGGAGACCTGATTGAGGTCTAAAAAATTACGAGAGGTATAGACAGGGTGAAGCTTTTTCCCAGGCTGGAAGGCTCAATTACGAGGGGGCACAGGTTCAAGGTGAGAGGGGGAAAGTTTAGGGGAGGTGTGCGGGGGAAAGTATTTCACCCAGAGGGTGGTGGATGCCTGGAACATGTTGCCAGTGGAGTGGGTGGAGGCAGGCACGATAGCAACGTTTCAGATGTATCTTGATAGACACATTAACGGGCGGGGAATGGAGGGATACAGATCATTTGGGCATAAGCGGTAGGTCTAAATAAGGAATGAGGATTGGCGTGGGCTTAATGGGCCGAACGGCGTGTTCCTGCGCTGGAGTGTTCTTTGTTCTTCTCTGATTTCTATTTTATGGGATGATTGAAGAGTTATTTCACGGGGGATGGATGGAATGGTTATTGAGTAAAGTGAGAACCAGAATAGCTAAAGGTCAGGGCTAATTGTGTTAACTCGCACTCTGAATAAGGAGCTCCCTCTAACTCTACCAGCATCAGTTGCAAATGAACAGTCTAACCTGCAGCCTGTAGTCATGGTAACAACTTCTGTTTTCCCTGTTAAGGTTGGTTGGTAAGATATTCTTAGCTGAGGATGTTAAAGAGAGACTGGGTCATGTACTGTGACTTTAGCAGTGCCTAATCTAATGGAGTGGGACAGTGTGAGAACCAGGCTAGTTGCCTCCGCAAGGTCCAGCCCCCCCGGTCTCTCACCCCCATTGGGGTGCAGCCACTTCCAAATCTCAGCACTATAAACATCTCTACTACCTGCTGCTCTCAAAATAATCATCTCTCCATTTTACACCAAAAACGACAACGTATCAAATCCCATGAGCAAGGCCGCCCACAATTCGATATAATTAAAGTAACTCACTGTGGAATCTAAAAGAAATACAGAAAATGCTGTGGAAAATCTCAGCAGGTTTTGCAGTGTCTGTGGAGACAAAGCAAGTTAATGGTTTGAGTCCATGTGACTCTTCTTCAAAGCCGGAGAGGAGAGAAGTGGTGGGTGTTTTATTCTGTGGGGAAAAGGGGGGGGGGCAGAATAGGAGGTCAGGGAGGGCAGAAGAGATGAAATGACGAAGCTGGTTTGGAAAACAAGACAAAGGGGGTGGTAATGACCATGTTAAACACTAAGGGCGCGATTCTCCGCTGCCCACGACGGGTCGGAGAATAGCGGGAGGGCCTTCCCGACAATTTTCACGACCTCCCGCTATTCTCCCCCCACTCCGGCCGCCCCCCGACACGAATCGCTGCTCGCCGTTTTTTACGGCGAACAGCGATTCTCCGCAGGTCGATGGGCCGAATACGGTTTACGGCCGTTTTCACGGCCGCGATCACACCTGCTTTCAGCGTTTGTGAAAAAGGCCGCAAAGTGCCCGTCCCGGACAACCATGGCACCGATTGGCACGGCCGCACCACAGCCATGCCAAGGGTGGCATGGGCCTGCGATCGGTGGGCACCGATCGCGGGCAGCGGGTCCGATACCCGTGCACTATTTGTTCTTCCGCCGCCCCACAGGATCAGTCCGCGGGGCGGCTGAGGGGCATGACGGCCCGCGCATGCGCGGGTTTGACGCGTCTGCGTGATGACGTCATCCGCGCATGCGCGGGTTGGAGCCGTCCAACCCGCGCATGCGCGGCTGATGTCATCGTGCGCGTCAGCCGGCGTGACGCTTGGCGCGCGGACTTAGCGACGGTCGCTAAGCCCGCGATGCCGTGCTTCACGGGGCCCCGCTGCTAGCCCCGCCTGGGGGGGGGAGAATCGGGTCCCGGGAGGGGGCGCGGAGGCTGCTGTGAAACACGGCCAGTTTCACGGCAGCATTTATGACTCGCCGCATTTGCGGAGAATCTCGCCCTAAAGCTTTGGTCCAAACAAAGTTTGAATAGCAGAATGAAGTTCAGCACTGTCTGAAAACAAAAACATGAGAACAAGATACAGACTGGCACTGGGGTTGGGGAATTCACAGTGGGAGACATGGTTCACAGTCTGAACATTGGAATTAGGCAATTCAGCCCCTTGAGCCTGCTCCGCCATTCAATCAGATCATAGCTGATCTCTTCCTGGTCACAAATCCATCTCCCCACCTATTCCCCATATCCCTTTAACCCATTTATTAAACCAGAAATATATCTATCTCCTTTTTGAAACCATTTAATGACTCGGGTTCCACCGCACTATGGGGGCAGCGAGTTCCACAAATTCACCCCCCTCTGCGAGAAGCAGTTCCTCCACATCTCAGTTCTAAATCTACCACCTCTCAACCTATATCCCGTGACCACTCATTCTAAATTGCCCCACAAGGGGGAACATTTGGTCTATGTTTACTTTATCAATACCTTTTAGTATTTTATACACCTCGATCAGATCCCGTCTCATCCTCCAGCGAGTATAAACCCAAACTGTTTAGTCTCTCCTCATACGTCAACCCTTTCCTCCCCGGAATCAATCTGGTGAACCTCCTCTGAACTGCCTCCAATGTCACCACATCCTTCCTCAAATAAGGAGACCAAAACTGGACACAATACTCCAGATGTGGTCTGACCAACACCCTATACAATTGCAACAACACTTCTCTACTTTTATACTCCAGTCCTTTTGTAATAAACGCTAACATTTCTTTTGCCTTTTTAATTCATACCGACTTACTGTGATTCATGAACAAAGACACCCAGATCCCTCTGCCCAGACGCACCTTGAATCTACTTTTCATTTAGATAATAATTTGTCTTTCTATTTTTTCAGCCAAATTGGAAAACCTCACACTTATCCACATTAAACTCCATCTGCCAAACTTTGGCCCAATCTCCTAGCCTATCTATATCCGTCTGTAAAATCTGTATCTCCTCTTCACTGCCTGCTTTCCTACCTGTATCAGTATTATCCTCAAATTTTGCTATGTTACACTCTGTCCCTGCTTGAAGATCATTGATATAGATTGTAAACAGTTGAGGTCTGAGGACTGTACCCTGCGGCTCCCCCGCCAGTTACAGTTCATCAGCCAGAGAAGGACCCATTTATCCCCACCCTCTGCTTTCTGTCAGTCAGCCAATCCTCAATCCAATCTAGTACTCTACCCCAATCCCCTGCAATCTCACATTCTGGATCAGTCTTTTATGTGGCACCTTGTCAAATGCCACCTGGAAGTCTAGATATACCACATCCACAGGTTCCCCATTATCCACCTTGCTGGTTAGTCCTCAAAGAACTCAAACAAGTTTGTCAAGCATGACTTACCCTTCATAAAACCACGCTGACAATGGTGGATAGAGCATTGTCTTTCCAAATGTTCAGTCGTCTCCTCCTTAATGATTGAATGAAGCAACTTCCCCAACGCAGAGGTCAAGCTAACCGGTCTATAGTTCCATCCTTTTATCTCTCTCTCCCTTTTTGAACAGGAGCATCACATGAGCTCATTTCCAATCCACCAGGACTCTTCCAGAATCCAGGGAATTTTGAAATATCATAACCAATGCATCCACTACCTCTGCTGCCACCTCCCTTAATACCCTAGGGTTCAGGCCATCAGGTCCTGGAGACTTATCTGACTTTAGTCCCATTTGTTTATTCAACACCGTCTCCCTGGTGATGGTTATTGCACCAAGTTCCTCTGCATTAACTGCAGTTTTTGGAAATTTTTTATTATCCTCTACCGTGAAGACAAAATATTGGTTCAGTGCCTCCACCATCTCTGTGTTCCCCATTATTACCTCACCAGTATCATTCTTTAAAGGTCCAACATTTGCTTTAGCTATTCTCTTCCTCTTTATATACTTATAGAAACTTTTGGTATCAGTGTTTATGTTTTCTACTAGTTTCTTTTCGTAGTTCATCTTAACTCTTTTGATTTTATTTTTAGTAGCCTTTTGTTGAACCCTAAAGTTCCCCCAATCCTCCAGCTTACCACTAGCTTTTGCAGTATGGTATCCCCTAGTTTTTGCCTTGATGTCTTCCTTGACTTCCTTGTTTAACAATGGAACGTTTTTCTCCCTTTTTCAATTCCTCCTCCTCTCAGGAATGTACTTTGAAAGCTATTTAATATCTCCCTGAACATCCACCATTGTTCCTCAACTGTCCTACCCTCAATTATTTGTGCCCAGCCTACTTGGGCCAACTCTTTCCTCTGGCCTGTATAATTCCCTCTGCCCAACGCTAAAACTCTAGTGTGGCACTCTGTCTTCTCTCGCTCAATCTGAATTTGAAATTCGAGCAAGTTGTTGAACTCAATGTTCAGTCCGGAAGGCTGGAACGTGCCTAGTGGGAAGATGAGGTGTTGTTCCTCCAGTTTGCGTTGGGCTTCACTGGAACATTGCAGCAGGGCAAGGACGGACATGTGGACGTGAGAGCAGGACGGGGAGTTAAAATGGCAGCGACAGGAAGGTCAGGGTCCTGCTTGCGGACGGACAGGAGGTGTTGTGCAAAGCAGTCACCCAGTCTGTGTTTAGTCTCTCCAATGTAGAGGAGACCACACTGGGAGCCGGGAATACAATAGATTAAATTGAAAGAGCTGCAAGTAAATCGTGCATCACCTAGGAGGACTCCTCAGATCACTCAAGTTCTCACATCCCAACACAGCTCCATTCTCGGCCAGAGCTCCTGCTTACGGTAAATTGTTTGAGTCAATGATCTTTCCTGGGGTTCACAGTTCGCCTGCAGCTCTGATGGGCAATAAGACAGTTTGCAATGTTTAAAACTCAGCTCATTTCACTCAAAGGCTTTGGGGATTTAACAAGAGTGCTTTCCCTGGGGAATATCTATCAGGTTAATGATATTCATTCATTCCCAACATTACGGCTCATGTCCCTCAGCACTCACTCCCCGAGTGCTCGTTTTACAAATCGATTTACAGCCCTGAACTGATTTGTTTTATATTAATTTCCGGGATGTGGGCGTTGCTGGTTAGGCCAGCATTTATTGCCCATCCCTAGTTGCCCTTCAGAAGGTGGTGGTGAGCTGCCTTCTTGAACCGCTGCAGTTTTTGAGGTGTAGATACACCCACTGTGCTGTTAGGGAGGGTGTTACAGGATGTTACCCCAGTGACAGTGAAGGAACGGCCGGTACATTTCCCAGTCAGGGTGGTGAGTGACTTGGAGAGGAACCTCCAGGTGGTGGGGTTCCCAGGTATCTGCTGCTCTTGTCCGTCTAGATGGTAGTGGCCGTGGGTTTGGAAGGTGCTGCCTGAGGAGCCTTGGTGAGTTGCTGCAGTGCATCTTGTAGATGGTACACACGGCTGCCACTGTGCGTCGGTGGTGGAGGGTTTGAATGTTTGTGGATGGGGTGCCAATCAAGCGGGGCTGCTTTGTCCTGGATGGTGTTGAGCTTTTTGAGTGTTGTTGGAGCTGCACTCATCCAGGCAAGTGGAGAGTATTCCATCACACTCCTGACTTGTCCCTTGTAGATGGTGGACAGGCTTTGGGAGGGTCAGGAGGTGAGTTACTCGCCACAGGATTCCCAGCCTCTGACCTGCCCTGGTAGCCACAGTATTAATGTGGCTGGGTCCAGTTCAGTTTCTGATCAATGGTAACCAGGATGTTGATAGTGGGGATTCAGCAATGGTAATGACATTGAATGTCAAGAGGTGGTGGTTAGATTCTCTCTTGTAGGAGATGGTCATTGCCTGGGGCTTGTGTGGCTTGAATGTAACTTGCCACTTGTCAGCCCCAAGCCTGGATATTGTCCAGGTCTTGCTGCATTTGGACATGGACTGCTTCAAAACCGACCAGACAAGCTCACCCCCACAAAGCATAATTCTGAGGCTGCTTTTCACTGTGTAGAATGGATAGGTTAGATACAAAGTTTCCTTCTTCACTGTCCCCTTCAAACACTCGCAATTCAGGGACAGCATGGGGTTAGATACAGAGTAAAGCTCCCTCTACGCTGTCCCCATCAAACACTCCCAGGACAGGTACAGCACGGGGTTAGATACAGAGTAATGCTCCCACTACACTGTCCCCATCAAACACTCCCAGGACAGGTACAGCACGGAGTTAGATACAGAGTAAAGCTCCCTCTACGCTGTCCCCATCGAACACTCCCAGGACAGGTACAGCACGGGGTTAGATACAGAGTAATGCTCCCTCTACACTGTCCCCATCAAACACTCCCAGGGCAGGTACAGCACGGGGTTAGATACAGAGTAAAGCGTCCTCTATACTGTCCCCATCGAACACTCCCAGGACAGGTACAGCACGGGGTTAGATACAGAGTAAAGCGTCCTCTATACTGTCCCCATCAAACACTCCCAGGACAGGTACAGCACGGGGTTAGATACAGAGTAAAGCTCCCTCTACACCATCCCCATCAAACACTCCCAGGACAGGTACAGCACGGGGTTAGATACAGAGTAAAGCTTCCTCTATACTGTCCCCATCGAACACTCCCAGGACAGGTACAGCACGGAGTTAGATACAGAGTAAAGCTCCCTCTACACTGTCCCCATCAAACACTCCCAGGACAGGTACAGCACGGGGTTAGGTACAGAGTAAAGCTCCCTCTACACTGTCCCCATCAAACACTTCTAGGACAGGTACAGCACGGGGTTAGATACAGAGTAAAGCCCCCTCTACACTGTCCCCATCAAACACTCCCAGGACAGGTACAGCATGGGGTTAGATACAGAGTAAAACTCCCTCTACAGTGTCCCCATCAAACACTCCCAGGATAGGTACAGCACGGGGTTAGATACAGAGTAAAGCTCCCTCTACACTGTCCCCATCAAACACTCCCAGGACAGGTACAGCACGGAGTTAGATACAGAGTAAAGCTCTCTCTATATTGTCCCCATCAAACACTCCCAGGACAGGTACAGCACGGAGTTAGATACAGAGTAAAGCTCCCTCTACACTGTCCCCATCAAACACTCCCAGGACAGGTACAGCACGGAGTTAGATACAGAGTAAAGCTCTCTCTATATTGTATGAGGTGTTGATGTGTTTTCCACGGTTTCTGTATTTGATGTGGGTGATCACAAGGCCTTCTTTCAGTTCTGTGATATGGAGGTTTTGAATATAAAGTTCTGATTAACCAGAAGCAGAGTCATCGCTGCGTCTAGCCTGTGCCATTGTGGATATGGTGAGGCTACAATCTGCCGTTCTTGCTCTGTCACGGAATGTTCCTGCAACCTCGTCCAGAGCCAGGATGAGTTTTACTGGAGGCCAGGGCTCGGTAAGCTGTCACGCCCTCTGCTGGGCACATGGTTAATAACAGCTGCAGCTTTCATCTGGCTTGGCTTGCTGGCAGGCCTGGCACATTCCGGCACATTCTCAGCCTCCACTTTCCTTTTCCCCACTTCCAACTCGTTGCCACCTCTCGTCTCCCCTTTGAAGCATTTGCTGCCCCCCCCACCCTCACCTCCTGCAGTGAGATAGAACTGGGAGAAAGGTCACACGGGGATGTCAGAGTCCATTGGTGAGGTTGGACCAGGTTCCAGAGAGGGTCATCAGCACCGCACTGTAGCACAGTGAAGCTATCAGGCCCCCCCCCCCCCCCCCCCCGCCACACTCCGAGGGAGGGGGCTTTTTTCCCCAATCAGGTGTCAGAGATTCCAACACAGGTTTTGTGTCACAGGCTGCTGAGTTTACCGAATTCCACGCCAGGTTTAGTCAGTCAGAAGTCTTAGGGGAGATTGTTCGGATACGTTCAAAGTTCTGAGGGGTCTGGAGAGAGCAGATGGAGACACACTCTCTGGAGTGGGTGGGAGGTGGAGCGTAACCACAGTTACTGATGAAGGGGGTGTGTAAACAGTGTGGGTGGAAATCCCACACTGAGATCCATAGATTAAATGAATGGGTAAAACTCTGGCCAATGGATTTCAGTTTTGGCTCATCCATGTTGACAGCATAAAGGATAAAAGCGGACTTTACAAACAGTGAGAACTACAGGAGGTCCAAATGATTTGGGCTTCCACATCCATTGGCCAATAGATCAGATACACAAACTCATCAAAAATACATAGAATGGACTTCCGGTGGCGGCTATGAAGGAGTAAGTCACACATTTGGTGGCTCCCGCTCGGGTCAGACTTTTGGGCCTTTTCCCCCGATTTTCTGCTGGACTTGAATTGTAAAACTGAAGACTTTTGATTTGATTTATTATTGTCACATGTATTAGTATACAGTGAAAAGTATTGTTTCTTGCATGTTGTACAAACAATGCATACCGTACATAGGGAAGGAAGGAGAGACTGCAGAATATAATGTTACAGTTATAGCAAGGTGTAGAGGAAAGATCAACTTAATACGAGGTAGGTCCATTCAAAGGTCTGATGGCAACAGGGAAGAAGCTGGTCTTGAGTCGGTTGGTGCGTGACCTCAAACTTTGGTATCTTTTTCCTGACGGAAGAAGGTGGAAGAGAGTATGTCCAGGGTGTGTGGGGTCCTTAATTACGCTGGCTGCCTTTCTGAGGCAGTGGGAATTGTAGACAGAGTTGATGGATGGGAGGCTGGTTTGCGTGATGGACTGGGCTACATTCACAACCTTTTGTAGTTTCCTGCGGTCTTGGGCAGAGCAGGCTCCATACCAAGCTGTGATACAACCAGAAAGAATGCTTTCTATGGTGCATCTGTAAAAGTTGGTGAGGGTCGTAGCTGACATGCCAAATTTCCTTAGTCTTCTGAGAAAGTAGAGTAGTTGGTGGGCTTTCTTGACTATAGTGTCGGCATGGGGGGACCAGGACAGGCTGTTGGTGATCTGTACACCTAAAAACTTGAAGCTCTCGACCCATTGATGTAGACAGGGGCAGGTTCTCCACTACGCTTCCTGAAGTCGATGACAATCTCCTTCGTTTTGTTCACATTGAGGGAGAGATTATTGTTGTTGCACCAGTTCACCAGATTCTCTATCTCATTCCTGTACTCTGTCTCGTCGTTGTTTGAAATCTGACCCACTACGGTGGTGTCATCAGCAAATTTGAGAATCGAGTTGGAGGGGAATTTGGCCACTCAGTCATTGCAGAGGCAATTGTGTACAGAAATCCCACATTGGTGCATGGAGAGAAGGACTAGAAGTGCTCCTAAAGGCAGAAACAGAAAGACAGAGAAGGTTTGGGCTAAAGCTGCAGCGGGAGACAGCATGGCGGGGGACAGCATGGCGGAGACAGCATGGCGGGGGACCGGACCTCTGACTTGTCGACCCAGTGGTCAACGGAGCAGCTGATGCAAGTTATTCAGGAAGGCTTTGCTAAGCAGAAACAGGACTGCTTGGACCCCCCCCCGATAAAAGAGTCGATTGAGAAGCTGGAGCTTAGATTGGATGCCCAAGATCGGGCGATCTAGAAGGTGGAGAAGGCACTGGCTGAGCAGGAGGAACATCAAACTGCGGTGGAGCTGGAGGTGGGGATGCTGAGGGACCAGCAGAAGAAGCTCCTGGAGAAGGTGGAGGACCTGGAAAATAGGTCCTGCCGGCAGAACCCAAGAATCGTCGGACTCCCGGAGGGGTCCGAAGGAACAGACGCTGGGGCATACATCGCAGACATGTTTGTGAAGCTGCTGGGGGATGGGGCATTCTCCCGGCCATTGGAGGTGGATAGGGCTCACAGAGCACTCGTGAGGAAGCTGCAAATGGGAGACCCCCCCGAGGGCAATGGTGGTGAGATTCCACAGGTTCTCGGATAAGGGGCGCATTCTACAGTGGGCCAAGCAGACACGGAGCTGTAAATGGGACAATAGCAGCCTGCGGGTTACCAGGACCTGAGTGTAGAGGTGGCCAGGAAGAGAGCAGGCTTCAATCAGATCAGGTCGATCCTTCTTAAGAAAAAGGTGAAGTTTGGACTGTTGTATCCGGCCCGTCTCTGGGTCACGTATGAGGAACAGCACTTTTATTTTGAGTCGCCTGAGGATGCGCTGGACTTTGTGAAAAAGAAAGGACTGGTGGTGGACTGAGAAATTTTGAACTTTGCTGCAGCGTTCATGTTTTTTTTTTCTTTTTGTTTCTCTGTTCGTTAAAGAAAAAAGTTTCTCGTTTTTTGTTTTGTGGAAGCTGTTTGTAATGCCTTCTGTACTGATTTATTCACATCTAGAAGAAAATAGACTTATCAGTGATAGGCAGCATGGTTTTGTGCAGGGAAGGTCATGTCTTACAAACCTAATAGAATTCTTTGAGGAAGTGACAAAGTTAATTGATGAGGGAAGGGCTGTAGATGTCATATACATGGACTTTAGTAAGGCGTTTGATAAAGTTTCCCATGGCAGGTTGATGGAAAAAGTGAAGTTGTATGGGGTTCAGGGTGTACTAGCTAGATGGATAAAGAACTGTCTGGGCAACAGGAGACAGAGAGTAGTGGTGGAAGGGAGTGTCTCAAAATGGAGAAGGGTGACTAGTGGTGTTCCACAGGGATCCGTGCTCGAACCACTGTTGTTTGTGATCTACATAAATGACCTGGAGGAAGGTATAGGTGGTCTAATTAGCAAGTTTGCAGATGATACTAAGATTGGTGGAGTTGCAGATAGCGAGGAGGACTGTCAGAGAATACAGCAAAATATAGATACATTGGAGAGTTGGGCAGAGAAATGGCAGATGGAGTACAATCCAGGCAAATGCGAGGTGATACATTTTGGAAGATCAAATTCAAGAGTGGACTATATGGTCAATGGAAGGGTCCTGGGGAAAATTGATGTACAGAGAGATCTGGGAGTTCAGGTCCATTGTACCCTGAAGGTGGCAACACAGGTTGATAGAGTGGTCAAGAAGGCATACAGCATGCTTGCCTTCATCGGACGGGGTATTGAGTACAAGAGTCGGCAGGTCATGTTACAGTTGTATAGGACTTTGGTTAGGCCACATTTGGAATACTGCGTGCAGTTCTGGTTGCCACATTACCAGAAGGATGTGGATGCTTTGGAGAGGGTGCAGAGGAGGTTCACCAGGATGTTGCCTGGTATGGAGGGTGCTAGCTATGAAGAAAGGTTGAGTAGATTAGGATTGTTTTTGTTGGAAAGACGGAGGTTGAGGGGGGGGACCTGATTGAGGTTTACAAAATTATGAGAGGTATGGACAGGGTGGATAGCAACAAGCTTTTTCCAAGAGTGGGGGTGTCAGTTACAAGGGGGCACGATTTCAAGGTGAGAGGGGGAAAGTTTAAGGGAGATGTGCGTGGAAAGTTTTTTACGCAGAAGGTGGTGGGTGCCTGGAACGCTTTACCAGAGGAGGTGGTAGAGGCGGGCACGATAGCATCATTTAAGAGGCATCTAGACAGGTATATGAATGGGCGGGAACAGAGGGAAGTAGACCTTGGAAAATAGGAGACAGGTTTAGATAAAGGATCTGGATCGGCGCAGGCTGGGAGGGCCAAAGGGCCTGTTCCTGTGCTGTAATTTTCTTTGTTCTTTGTTCTTTGATTTGGGACCAGTGGCAGAGCTGAGTGAGTTAAGGTTTTCATTTGCACTTTTGGGGGATGGAGGGGTGCTTGTTTAGATTTTGGTGTTTTTCTGTTGGGCAATTGTGTGGGGATTGTTTGATGTTGGAGTGTGTTTGTAGGAGCGGGGGGGGGGGGGGGAGGGTGGGGAGGGAACAATAGGTGGGAGACTATCTGCCACCAGGGATGGGGGGCCACCAAGCTAGCTGGGCGGGCTAGCTCACCGAAGCGCAGTGGGGGGTGTGCATATGTTCGGTTTATCAAAGGGGTTGGGTTACAGGGTGTTGTTACTGGGGGGAGGGCGGAGGGGGGGAAATGTTTTGCCGACGAGGGAGGGACTTGGGCCAAGGGACAGAGAGGAGGTTGGAGGCGGAGGCTGCCTGGAGGCGGGCCCAAAAAAGGGGGTGGCTGATCGGGGAAGGGGAGGGGCAATGAGCCCCCCAGCTAGGCTGATCACCTGGAATGTTCGAGGGTTAAACGGGCCGGTCTAGAGGGCCCGTGTGTTCGGACATCTTCGGGGACTGAAGGCGGACGTGGTAATGTTGCAGGAGACGCACCTTAGACTAACTGAGCAGATTAGATTGAGGAAAGGCTGGGTCAGTCAGGTCATTCACTCGGGACTGGATTCAAAGACTGGAGGGGTCGCAATCCTGATCAATAAGTGGGTGGTGTTTGAGGCGGGTAGAATAGATTTGGTTTGGGAGGTCGGTACATTATGGTCAGTGGGAAACTGGAGGGGGTGCAGGTGGTATTAGTAAATGTGTATGCGCCAAATTGGGATGATGTGGAGTTTATAAAGAGGATGCTGGGGAAGATACCATACCTGGACTCGCACAGGTTGGTCATGGGAGGGGACTTCAACAGATATTGACCCTGGTTTGGACTGGTCAAGCTTGAAACGGGCAGGGTGCCAGCAATGGCAAAGGAACTAGGGGGTTCATGGAGCAGATGGGGTGGGGTGGATCCATGGAGATTTGGGCAGCCGAGGGTGAAGGAGTTCAAGGAGTTCTCCTTCTACTCACACGTGCATAAAGTGTACTCCCGGATCGATTTCTTCATTTTGAGCAGGGCCTTGCTGGCTGGGGTGGTGGACACGGAGTACTCAGCGATCACAATCTCAGACCGTGCTCCGCACTGGGGTGACCTGCAGGTTAGCAAAGACAGTAATCAGCGCCCGCACTGGAGATTAGATGTGGGACTTTTGGCTGACGAAGGGATGTGTGAGCGGCTGAGGAAATGTATTCAAAACTACCGGCAGGTCAATGGCACGGGGGAAATTTCAATAGCGATGGTCTGGGAAGCACTGACGGCAGTGGTCAGAGGGAGCTGATCTCGATCCGGGCCCATAGGGAGAAGGTGGACAGGGCAGTGACGGCCCGACTGGTTAAGGAGATATTACAGATCGATAGGGGGTATGTGGAGACTCCAAAGGCTGAGCTTTTGAGGGAACGGTGGAGGCTACAGGTGGAGTTCGGCTTGTTAACCACAGGGAGGGCGGTGGAGCAGCTGAGAAAGGCGAGGGGGGGGGGGGGGGGGTGATCTATGAGCACGGAGAGAAAGCCAGCAGAATGCTTGCACAACAGCTTAGGAAGAGGGAGGCAGCCAGGGAGATAGGGAAAGTAAAGGACGGAGCTGGGAACCTGGTTGGTGATTCAGTAGGGGTGATTAAGACGTTTAGGGATTTCTACAGTAGGCCGTATAGGACGGAACCCCCTGCGGGGCCGGAGGGGATGAGGCACTTCTTGGAGGGGCTGAATTTCCCAAAGGTGGACGGGGAGCCGGTAGAAGGTCTGGGGGTCCCGAGCGGATTGGAAGAGATAGTGGAGGGTCTGGAGGCCATGCAGGCGGGTAAAGCCCCGGGGCCGGACGGGTACCCAGTGGAGTTTTATAAAAAGGTTATAAAAAGGGCCGGTGTTGATGAGGATGTTCAATGAGGCGAGGGAAAGAGGGGTGCTGCCCCCCGACGATGTCACAGGCCACAATTTCGCTGATTCTGAAGCGGGACAAGAACCCGGAGCCTTGTGGGTCCGACAGGCCAATATCCCTGTTGAATGTGGACGCCAAACTGCTGGCCAAAATGTTGTCCTCCAGGATTGAGGATTGTGTTCCGGACGTTATTGGTGACGACTAGACGGGGTTTGTTAAGGGCAGGCAGTTGGTGGCCAATGTAAGAAGGCTGTTAAATGTGATCATGATGCCCCCGGAAGGTAGGGAGGTGGAGGTAGTGATCGCAATGGATGCAGAAAAGGCTTTTGATCGGGGAGAATGGGACTATCTGTGGGAGATACTGGGACGGTTCGGATTCGGGCGGGGCTTTATTGGCTGGGTCAGGCTCCTGTGGCAAGTGTACGGACGAATAGGACAACATCAGACTATTTTAGACTGCACTGGGGGATGAGACAGGGATGCCCCCTCTCCCCACTGTTGTTCGCGCTGGCTATAGAGCTGTTGGCAATTGCTCTGAGAGCCTCAAGGGGCTCGCCCGGGGGGGGGGAGCACAATGTTTCGCTCTGTGCAGATGACCTGCTTCTGTATGTAGCAGACCCATTAGAGGGGATGGAAGAAAGCATGAGGATTCTCGGGGAATTTGGCTGGTTTTCGGGGTATAAGCTAAATATGGGGAAAAGTGAGATGTTTGCGGTCCAGAGGAGGGGACAGGAGAGGCCATTGGGGGAGTTGCCGGGGGAAGCTTTAGGTATCTAGGCATCCAAGTGGCGCGGGAATGGGACCGACTGCATCAATTAAATCTGGCCCGGCTAGTAGACCAAATGAAGGATGATTTTCGGAGATGGGACGCACTCCCGTTGTCATTAGCTGGGAGGGTGCAGACAGTGAAGATGACGGTCATCTCGAGATTCCCGTTTGTGTTTCAATGCCTCCCCCATCTTTATTCCGCGGTCCTTTTTTAAACGGGTCAACAAAGTGATCTCTGGCTTTGTTTGGGCGGGAAAGACCCCACGGGTAAGGAAGGTAATGCTTGAGCGGAGTCGGGGTGAGGGCGGGCTGGCGTTGCCAAGTTTTAATAACTTTTACTGGGCGGTGAATATAGCCATGATCAGGAAGTGGGTGGTGGGGGAGGGGTCGGCATGAGGGCGTATGGAGGCGGCTTCATCCAAGGGCACCAGTTTGGGGGTTATAGAATAGAATAGAATAGAACAGTACAGCACAGAACAGGCCCTTCGGCCCTCGATGTTGTGCCGAGCAATGATCACCCTACTTAAACCCACGTAACCCGTATACCCGTAACCCAACAATCCCCCCATTAACCTTACACTACGGGCAATTTAGCATGGCCAATCCACCTAACCCGCACATCTTTGGACTGTGGGAGGAAACCGGAGCACCCGGAGGAAACCCACGCACACACGGGGAGGACGTGCAGACTCCACACAGACAGTGACCCAGCCGGGAATCGAACCTGGGACCCTGGAGCTGTGAAGCATTGATGCTAACCACCATGCTACCGTGAGGCCCCAAACTGCGCCTCTGCCGTTCCCGCCGGCACGGTACTCCACCAACCCCGTGGTGGTGGCAGCCCTGAGAGTCTGGGGGCAATGGAGGAGACATGTGGGAGCAGAGGGAGCATCGGTCTGGTCCCCAATCTGTAATAATCACCGGTTTGCCCCGGGAAGTATGGATGGGGGGTTCTGGATATGGCAGAGAGCAGGGATTGAGAGGATGGGGGATATGTTTATAGAGGAGAGCTTTCCGAGTATGAGGGCGCTGGAGGAGAAGTTTGGGTTGGCGAAGGGAAACAAATTCAGGTATCTGCAGGTGCGGGACTTCCGATGTAAACAGGTGTCAACCTTCCCTCTCCTACCGCAAAGGGGGATTCAGGACAGGGTAGTTTCCAGAGGGTGGGTCGGATAAGGGAGCGTCTCGGACATTTATAAGGAGCTTATGGGGTCAGAGGAGACGCAGACCGAGGAACTGAAGCGCAAGTGGGAGGAGGAGCTGGGAGGAGAGATAGAGGATGGTCTATGGGCGGACGGGTTGAGTAGAGTCAACGCGTCTACAACATGTGCCAGGCTCAGCCTGATACAATTTACGGTCGTTCACCGGGCTCACATGACAGTGGCCGGATGAGCAGATTCTTTGGGGTGGAAGACAGATGTGCAAAGTGTGCGGGAGGACCAGCGAACCATGTCCACATGTCCTGGGCATGTCCGAAGCTTCGGGGATTTTGGCAGATGTCATGTCCATAGTGTTGAAAACAAGGATGGCACTGAGTCCAGAGGTGACATCGGAAGACCTGGGAATCCAGGAGGAGAAAGAGGCAGACGTTCTGGCCTTTGCTTCCCTGGTAGCCCGGAGACGGGTACTATTAGCTTGGAGCCCCCGAAGTTGGAGACCTGGCTATTGGACATGGCTAGCTTTCTCTGTTTGGAGAAAATCAAGTTCGCCTTCAGAGGGTCACTGTTAGGGTTCACCCGAGGTGGCAACCGTTCGTCAACTTCTTTGCGGAAAATTAATCGGCAGCAGAAGGGCGAGAGGGGGAGGTTAGTTTAGCTTAGAGTAGGGGGTTAATAATGGTGGGACCTGTAAGGGGGGGAGACGGCTTTTGCACTATGTTTATAGTTTCATGTACATTGTTTATTTTGTTGTTGTTACAATACCAAAAAATACCTCAATAAAATGTTTATTTTAAAAAAGATATAGAATGCTGACCTTTATAGCTGAAAGCCTAGAATTGACAGTGCAGAAGGAGGCCATTCAGCCCATCGTCTCTACACCGACGCTCCAAAAGAGCACCCTACCCAGACCCAATTGCCCACCATATCCCCGTAACCTAATAACCCAACTTTTTTGGACACTAAGGGACAATTTATCATGGCCAATTCACCTAACCTGCACATCTTCGGACTGTGGGAGGAAACCGGGGCACACAAAGAAAACCCACTCACACACGGGGATGACGTGCAGACTCCACACAGGGTCAGTCCCGAGGGAGTGCTGCACTGTCAGAGGGTCAGTACTGAGGGAGCGCCGCACTGTCAGAGGGTCAGTACTGAGGGAGTGCCGCACTGTCAGAGGGTCAGTACTGAGGGAGCGCTGCACTGTCAGAGGGTCAGTACTGAGGGTGTGCTGCACTGTCAGAGGGTCAGTACTGAGGGAGTGCCGCACTGTCAGAGGGTCAGTACTGAGGTAGTGCAGCACTATCAGAGGGTCAGTACTGAGGGAGTGCCGCACTGTCAGAGGGTCAGTACTGAGGGAGTGCCGCACTGTCAGAGGGTCAGTACTGAGGGAGTGCCGCACTGTCAGAGGGTCAGTACTGAGGGAATGACGCACTGTCAGAGGGTCAGTACTGAGGGAGTGCGGCACTGTCAGAGGGTCAGTACTGAGGGAGTGCCCCACTGTCAGAGGGTCAGTACTGAGGGAATGACGCACTGTCATAGGGTCAGTACTGAGGGAGTGCCGCACTGTCAGAGGGTCAGTACTGAGGGAGTGCCGCACTGTCAGAGGGTCAGTACTGAGGGAGCGCTGCACTGTCAGAGGGTCAGTACTGAGGGAGTGCTGCACTGTCAGAGGGTCCGTGCTGAGGAAGCCCCGCACTGTCAGAGGGTCAGTACTGAGGGAGTGCTGCACTGTCAGGGTCAGTACCGAGGGAGTGCCGCACTGTCAGAGGGTCAGTACTGAGGGAGTGCTGCACTGTCAGAGGGTCAGTACTGAGGGAGTGCTGCACTGTCAGAGGGTCAGTACTGAGGGAGTGCCGCACTGTCAGAGGGTCAGTACTGAGGGAGTGCCGCACTGTCAGAGGGTCAGTACTGAGGGAGTGCCGCACTGTCAGAGGGTCAGTACTGAGGGAGTGCTGCACTGTCAGAGGGTCAGTACTGAGGGAGTGCTGCAATGTCAGAGGGTCAGTACTGAGGGAGTGCCGTACTGTCAGAGGGTCAGTACTGAGGGAGTGCTGCACTGTCAGAGGGTCAGTACTGAGGGAGTGCTGCACTGTCAGAGGGTCAGTACTGAGGGAGTGCTGCACTGTCAGAGGGTCAGTACTGAGGGGGTGCCGCACTGTCAGAGGGTCAGTACTGAGGGAGCACTTCACTGTTAGAGGGTCAGTGCTGAGGGAGCCCCGCACTGTCAGAGGGTCAGTACTGAGGGAGCGCCGCACTGTCAGAGGGTCAGTACTGAGGGAGTGCCGCACTGTCAGAGGGTCAGTACTGAGGGAGTGCCGCACTGTCAGAGGGTCAGTACTGAGGGAGTGCCGCACTGTCAGAGGGTCAGTACTGAGGGAGTGCCGCACTGTCAGAGGGTCAGTACTGAGGGAGTGCTGCACTGTCAGAGGGTCAGTACTGAGGGAGTGCTGCACTGTCAGAGGGTCAGTACTGAGGGAGTGCTGCACTGTCAGTGGGTCAGTACTGAGGGAGTGCCGCACTGTCAGAGGGTCAGTACTGAGGGAGTGCCGCACTGTCAGAGGGTCAGTACTGAGGGAGTGCTGCACTGTCAGAGGGTCAGTACTGAGGGAGTGCCGCACTGTCAGAGGGTCAGTACTGAGGGAGTTGACTGAGGAATTGTGCAGAGTCCTACGGTGTTGATGGAGGGATGAGAAACTAGGGAGGAGCATTGAAAGGAACGCTGACTGCAAACATAACACCGAAAATCACATTAAGGAAGATTGATTGTGTGAGTTGCTGCCTGCAATGCAGCTATTTATGGATTCCCAATGGAGGGAGTCTCTCAGCAGGACCACATTTCACATGCATTACATATTATGATCTGCACAACCCTGGAGATTTTGCAGAAATTAATATGTAATTGTCAGCACTGTCTCACCTCCTAGAGGTATTGATGCAAGTATCACATTGGATTCACATTTAATCAGAGAGAGTCTCAATTCAAACACACCTTGTGCAGTTACAGTACGGGACAGCGCTGTTAGAGGGTCAGTACTGAGGGAGCGCCACACTGTCAGAGGGTCAGTACTGAGGGAGTGACGCACTGTCAGAGCATCAGTACTGAGGGAGTGCCGCACTGTCAGAGGGTCAGTACTGAGGGAGTGACGCACTGTCAGAGGGTCAGTACTGAGGGAGTGCTGCACTGTCAGAGGGTCAGTATTGAGGGGGTGCCGCACTGTCAGAGGGTCAATACTGAGGGAGTGCCGCACTGTGGGAGGGTCAGTACTGAGGGAGTGCGGCACTGTCAGAGGGTCAGTACTGAGGGAGTGCTGCACTGTCAGAGAGGGTCAGTACTGAGGGAGTGCTGCACTGTCAGAGGGTCAATACTGAGGGAGTACTGCATTGTCAGAGGGTCAGTACTGAGGGAGTGCTGCATTGTTGGCGATGTCAAGTTGCATTAAAGCTCAGCCCCGGCCAGTATTGAATCCAGGATTGTGCTGCCTGGGTGTTTGGAGGAGACAGATTCAATTGTATCTAACCCCGTGCTGTACCTGTCCTGGGAGTGTTTGATGGGGACAGTGTAGAGGGAGCTTTACTCTGTATCTAACCCCGTGCTGTACCTGTCCTGGGAGTGTTTGCTGGGGATGGTGTAGAGGGAGCTTTACTCTGTATCTAACCCCGTGCTGTACCTGTCCTGGGAGTGTTTGATGGGGACAGTGTAGAGGGAGCTTTACTCTGTATCTAACCCCATGCTGTACCTGCCCTGGGAGTGTTTGATGGGGACAGTGTAGAGGGAGCTTTACTCTGTATCTAACCCCGTGCTGTACCTGTCCTGGGAGTGTTTGATGGGGACAGTGTAGAGGGAGCTTTACTCGATATCTAACCCCGTGCTGTACCTGTCCTGAGAGTGTTTGATGGGGACAGTTTGGAGGGAGCTTTACTCTGTATCTAACCCCGTGCTGTACCTGTCCTGGGAGTGTTTGATGGGGACAGTGTAGAGGGAGCTTTACTCTGTATCTAACCCCGAGCTGTCCCTGTCCTGGGAGTGTTCGATGGGACAGTGTAGAGGGAGCTTTACTCTGTATCTAACCCCGTGCTGTACCTGTCCTGGGAGTGATTGATGGGGACAGTGTCGAGGGAGCTTTACTCTGTATCTAACCCAGTGCTGTACCTGTCCTGGGAGTGTTTGATGGGGACAGTGTAGAGGGAGCTTTACTCTGTATCTAACCCCGTGCTGTACCTGTCCTGGGAGTGTTTGATGGGGACAGTGTAGAGGGAGCTTTACTCTGTATCTAACCCCGTGCTGTACCTGTCCTGGGAGTGTTTGATGGGGACAGTGTAGAGGGAGCTTTACTCTGTATCTAACCCCATGCTGTACCTGTCCTGGGAGTGTTTGATGGGGACAGTGTAGAGGGAGCTTTACTCTGTATCTAACCCCGTGCTGTACCTGTCCTGGGAGTGTTTGATGGGGACAGTGTAGAGGGAGCTTTACTCTGTACTTAACCCCGTGCTGTACCTGTCCTGGGAGTGTTTGATGGGGACAGTGTGGAGGGACCTTTACTCTGTATCTAACCCCGTGCTGTCCCTGTCCTGGGAGTGTTTGATGGGGATGGTGTAGAGGGAGCTTTACTCTGTATCTAACCCCGTGCTGTCCCTGTCCTGGGAGTGTTTGATGGGGATGGTGTAGAGGGAGCTCTATCTGAGCAACATTCAGTGCAGGCACATCATGCTGAGCACCATTAGATTTTGCTACATGCATGAAAGAGTCTCAACGTTTTGATCCTCCCTCCCCCTACTTCACTCCCTACTGCCCCTCCTCTCCTCACCTACCCCTCCCTCACCCTCGCTGGAGGATCAGAAGTAGCTTCATCAAATCCCTATCGCGCTGAAAGTCAGGCCCAAGATGTGACATTTACTTGAGAAGATAGTGGTGAACAACCCTAATGGTTTGCTCAGCCACTTCAGAAGGCAGTTAAGGGTCACCCACACTGCCTTAGATCTGGAGACACGTGTAGGCCAGACCAGGGCGGGATGGCAGATTTCCTAATGGACATTATTGAACCAGGTGGATTTTTAGATTAACTCTAATGCACTAGTTTTGTGGTCCCCTTGACTGATATTAGCTTTTTATTGCAGATAAAATTAATCCTGAACTTGTGAGTGAAGCTCATATCCTGAGATTAACACGTGTTTAAATACACCGTGATGATTTCTATAGCAGAGCCATTGTTACTGTATTATTGTTCAAACCGAGATTGGGGAGATTGTTCAGGGTGTGATTTCTCTTGGTTGCCCTCCTCTTCATCCACACACACTTGCTTGAGGCTATTGCCAAGAGATCAGGCTGTTCTAATCTTCCTTTCCCAACATCATCACCCTAATAAATGCCCCCACACACAGCACAAATTAATGAAATGTTCCAACTGCAGTAATTAAACACTGAGTACTTCCTGCGTTAAACCCACTTACAGAATGTTAATCAGCCTCTTTCGCCCCAGGTTTTGACAACATTTGTTGATTATTAATGAATTTAACTAATCTCTGCAGCTCTTAATAGAGGATACTCCGGCCTCAACCCGAAACAACATCTCATATGATTACCCTCTGCCTAATCTGTGTGAAAATTAACCAGCCGGCAAAGGCCCTATCTACATTTTGACAGAAATGTGCTTTTTTATTAAACTTTTCACACATCAGCGTCGAGAAACAAGAGAGTTTGAGCTTCTTGTCGCCCGGTAACAGTCTGCTGACCTCTCAAGGACTTGTTCACAACGAGAATGAGTGCTCCAGAAAACATTTCACAGCAGAAATAATTCGACAACAAATCTTAAAATTAACTGTCGCTCCCACAGACCCACAGCATTCTCCCTGGAACTCCACATTCAGTCGACACTGTTAGGGGTCATTTTATACACCATAAACCCAAAACCCAAAAAAACCCAAAAACCTCAAACCCTAAAAAAAACCTAAACCCTTAAAGCCAAAAAACCCCCCAAACACTAAAATCCTCAAAACCCTAAAACACCCCAAAACCCGTAAAACACCCCAAAACCCCAAAACACCCCAAAACCCTAAAACACCCCAAAACCCTAAAACACCCCAAACCCCGAAAACACCCCAAAACCCGTAAAACACCCCAAAACCCTAAAACACCCCAAACCTGAAAACACCCCAAAACCCTAAAACACCCCAAACCTGAAAACACCCCAAACCCCAAAAACACCCCAAAACCCTAAAACACCCCAAACCTGAAAACACCCCAAAACCCTAAAACACCCCAAACCTAAAAACACCCCAAACCTGAAAACACCCTAAACCTGAAAACACCCCAAACCTGAAAACACCTCAAACCCTAAAACACCCCAAACCCCAAAAACACCCCAAAACCCTAAAACACCCCAAACCCCAAAAACACCCCAAAACCCCAAAAACACCCCAAAACCCCGAAAACACCCCAAAACCCCCAAAACCCCGAAAACACCCCAAAACCCGTAAAACACCCCAAACCTGAAAACACCCCAAACCCCAAAACCCTAAAACACCCCAAACCTGAAAACACCCCAAACCCCAAAAACACCCCAAAACCCTAAAACACCCCAAACCTGAAAACACCCCAAAACCCTAAAACACCCCAAACCTAAAAACACCCCAAAACCCTAAAACACCCCAAACCTAAAACACCCCAAAACCCTAAAACACCCCAAACCTAAAAACACCCCAAAACCCTAAAACACCCCAAACCTGAAAACACCCCAAACCTGAAAACACCTCAAACCCTAAAACACCCCAAAACCCTAAAACACCCCAAACCCCTAAAACACCCCAAACCCCAAAAACACCCCAAAACCCCAAAAACACCCCAAAACCCCAAAAACACCCCAAACCCCAAAAACACCCCAAAACCCCTAAAACACCCCAAACCCCAAAAACACCCCAAAACCCCAAAAACACCCCAAAACCCCGAAAACACCCCAAAACCCCCAAAACCCCGAAAACACCCCAAAACCCGTAAAACACCCCAAACCCTAAAACACCCAAAACTCAAAAACACCCCAAAACCCAAAACACCCCAAAACTCAAAAACACCCCAAAACCCAAAAACACCCCAAAACTCAAAAACACCCCAAACCCTAAACACCCCAAACCCTAAAACACCCCAAACCCTAAAACACCCAAAACTCAAAAACACTACAAAACCCCAAAAACACCCCCAAACCCTAAAACACCCCAAACCTGAAAACATCCCAAACCCTAAAATACCCAAAACCCTAAAACACCCAAAACTCAAAAACACCCCAAACCCTAAAACACCCAAAACCCTAAAACACCCAAAACTCAAAAACACCCCAAACCCTAAAACACCCAAAACCCAAAAACACCCCAAAACCCTAAAACACCCCAAAACCCTAAAACACCCCAAACCTGAAAACACCCCAAACCCTAAAACACCCCAAACCTGAAAACACCCCAAACCCTAAAACACCCCAAACCTAAAAACACCCCAAACCCTAAAACACCCCAAAACCCTAAAACACCCCAAAACCCAAAAACACCCCAAAACCCGTAAAACACCCCAAAACCCAAAAACACCCCAAACCCCGAAAACATCCCAAAACCCATAAAACACCCCAAAACCCGTAAAACACCCCAAAACCCTAAAACACCCCAAACCCCGAAAACATCCCAAAACCCATAAAACACCCCAAAACCCAAAAACACCCCAAACCCCGAAAACATCCCAAAACCCATAAAAC
The DNA here is from genome assembly GCF_902713615.1 of Scyliorhinus canicula. NCBI lineage: Eukaryota > Metazoa > Chordata > Chondrichthyes > Carcharhiniformes > Scyliorhinidae > Scyliorhinus > Scyliorhinus canicula. The sequence continues at coordinate 1,844,836 of NC_052169.1, read as the reverse complement.
ACCCCAAAACCCAAAAACACCCCAAAACCCGAAAACACCCCAAACCCTAAAACACCCAAAACCCAAAAACACCCCAAAACCCGTAAAACACCCCAAAAACCCCAAATCCTCAAAAATCCTCAAATCCCCAAAACCCCCAAATCCCCAAATCCTACAAAACCCCCAAATCCCCCAAATCCCCAAAACCGCAAAACCCAAAATCCCCAAATCCCCCAAATCCCCAAATCCCCCAAAACCTCAAATCCCCAAAACCCCAAACCCCAAAACCCCCCAAACCCCCAAAAACCCCAAATCCCCGAAATCCCGAAATCCCCGAAACCCCAAATCCCCAAATCCCCAGATCCCCAAATCCCCAAAAACCCCAAATCCCCAAAACCCCAAATCCCAAAACCCCAAAACCCAAAAATCCCCAAATCCCCAAAACCCCCAACTCCCCCAAATCCCCAAATCCCCAAAACCCAGAAATCCCCAAAACCCCAAAACCCCAAATCCCCCAAATCCCAAATCCCCGAAATCCCCGAAATCCCCAAAACCCCCAAATCCCCAAATCCCCCAAAAACCCCAAATCCCCAAAACCCCCAAAACCCCAAATCCTCAAATCCCCAAAACCCCGAAAACCCCAAAACCCCCAAAACCCCAAATCCCCTAAAACCCCAAACCCCAAAACCCCGAAATCCCCCAAACCCCCAAATCCCCAAAAACCCCAAATCCCCAAAACCCTGAAATCCCCAAATCCCCAAAACCCCAAATCCCCAGATCCCCAAATCCCCAAATCCCCAAAACCCCCAAATCCCTAAAACCCAAAATCCCAAAACCCCAAAATCCCCCAAATCCCCAAAAACCCCAAACCCCCAAATCCCCAAATCCCCGAAATCCTCAAAACCCCAAAACCATAAATCCCCCAAATCCCAAATCCCCCAAATCCCCCAAATCCCCCAAACCCCCAAATCCCCAAAATCCCCAAAATCCCCAATTCCCCAAAAACCCCAAATCCCCCAAACCCCCAAATCCCCAAAACCCCAAATCCCCAAAAACCCCAAAACCCCCAAATCCCCAAATCCCGAAATCCCCAAAAACCCAAAATCCCCAATCCCCCAAATCCCCAAAAAACGCAAATCCCCCAAAACCCCAAATCCCCAAAACCCCAAAATCCCCAAAAAACGCAAATCCCCCAAAACCCCAAATCCCCAAAACCCCAAAATCCCCAAAAACCGCAATCCCCAAAACCCCAAATCCCCAAAACCCCCAATCCCCCAAATCCCCAAATCCCCCAAAACCCCAAATTCCCAAAACCCCCAAATCCCCAAAACCCCAAATCCCCAAAACCCAAAATCCCCAAATCCCTAAAACACTTCAACTGCCAAAAACCTCTCAAAACTCAAAAAACCCAAAACAACCCCCCCCCCCCAAAAAAGCCCAAACACCACAAAGCCCCCCAAAAAACCATACTCCTCAAGAAAACAAAAACTCCCAAATACCCCCCAAAAACTAAAAAACAAATCGCTAAACCTCCAAAATTCCCCAAATCAAAGAAAAAAACAAAAAAAATGAAACTGAGTCCAGACGGGTATTGGGACGGGACTGTTGGTCTGGAATAATTTGATATTCTGTTGCATTAAGGGACCTCTAGCTTTTTAATTCTGACCCTCGTCCTTTCAAACAAATAAACTTAATGGTTTTTAAAGATTAAAACTGTCCCAATTAATCCTATTGTTTCATTTGTAAATTGGACATGTAAATTGAAAAATGGATGTAACCTTTCTAGAAATTCTTTAATTACATTTTAAATTGGACTCGCTGGGTTGAAACTGTGTTTTTTTTATATTCAAATTAAATTAATATAAATACTGAATGGACGCTCCTTATTTTCTCAGAGAGTAAAATATTAGAAATCTATATTTTATATTGTTGATGGAAAGCTGAATAACAACGGCCTCAGCTGGCCTGCATGTCTGTGACTGTCTGCCTGTCGCTGACTGTCCATGATTGCCTGTCAGTGATTCTCTGTCTGTGACTGCCTGTCAGTGACTGCCTGTCTGTGACTGCCTGTCTGTGACTGTATCTCTGTGACTGCCTGTCAGTGATTGCCTGTCAGTGACAGGCTGTCTGTGACTGTATCTCTGTGACTGCCTGTCTGTGACTGTGTGTCTGCGACTGCCTGTCTGTGACTGTGTGTCTGTGACTGTGTGTCTGTGACTGTCTGCCTGTTGCTGTCTGTCAGTAGCTGCCTGTCTATGATTGCTTGTCAGTGATTCTCTGTCTGTGACAGGCTGTCTGTGACAGGCTGTCTGTGACTGTGTGTCTGTGACTGTCTGTCTGTGACTGTCTGCCTGTCGCTGTCTGTCAGTAGCTGTCTGTCTATGATTGCCTGTCAGTGATTCTCTGTCTGTGACAGGCTGTCTGTGACTGTGTGTCTGTGACTGCCTGTCAGTGACTGCCTGTCTGTGACTATCTGTCTGTGACTGTGTGTCTGCGATTGTCTGTGACTGCCTGTCAGTGACTACCTGTCAGTGACTGTCTGTCTGTGACTGTGTGTCTGTGACTGCCTGTCAGTGACTGCCTGTCTGTGACTGCCTGTCTGTGACTATCTGTCTGTGACTGTATGTCTGCGATTGTCTGTGACTGCCTGTCAGTGACTGTGTGTCAGTGACTGTGTCTGTGACTGTGTGTCAGTGACTGTCTGTGACTGCCTGTCTGTGACTGACTGTCTGTGACTGCCTGTCTGTGACTGTGTGTCAGTGACTGTGTCTGTGACTGTCTGTCTGTGACTGCCTGTCTGTGACTGTCTGTCTGCGACTGCCTGTCTGTGACTGTCTGTCTGTGACTTCCTGTCAGTGACTGTGTCTGTGACTGTCTGCCTGTTGCTGTCTGTCAGTAGCTGTCTGTCTATGATTGCCTGTCAGTGATTCTCTGTCTGTGACTGCCTGTCTGCGATTGTGTGTCTGTGACTGCCTGTCAGTGACTGTGTGTCTGTGACTGCCTGTCTTTGACTGCCTGTCTGCGATTGTGTGTCTGTGACTGTCTGTCTGTGACTGTGTGTCTGTGACTCCCTGTCAGTGACTGTGTGTCTGCGACTGCCTGTCTGTGACTGCCTGTCTGTGACTGTCTGTCTGTGACTGTGTGTCTGTGACTGCCTGTCAGTGACTGTGTCTGTCACTGCCTGTCAGTGACTGCCTGTCTGTGACTATGTTTCTCAGACTGCCTGTCAGTGACTGTATGTCTGTGACTGTGTGTCTGTGACTGTCTGCCTGTCGCTGTCTGTCAGTAGCTGTCTGTCTGTGACTGCCTGTCTGTGACTGTGTGTCTGCGATTGTCTGTGACTGCCTGTCTGTGACTATGTGCCAGTGACTGCCTGTCAGTGACTGCCTGTCAGTGACTACCTGTCTGTGGACTGTGTTTCTCAGACTGCCTGTCTGTGACTGTCTGTCTGTGACTGTCTGTCTGTGACTGTGTGTCTGTGACTGCCTGTCTGTGACTATGTGTCTGTGACTGCCTGTCTGTGACTGCCTGTCTGTGACTGTGTCTGTGACTGTCTTTATGTCATTGAAGACACTTTCAATCATTTCCTTTTATACACATCACCAAGAGATGTTCCCAACCAATCATTACCTGTCAGCGAAAACTCCTGGAAAGACCAGTGAGGGACAATAACCTCGGTGATTAATATTCATTAATTACCGTCTAATTGATGCTGTTTAGTGAAATTGATCCAGGCAACTGGTTCAGTGCTGATGAGGATCTCAGAGGGACACGATTAGAAAAAAGGAAGTGAACAGCAGGAAAGGAATGGAAGTGAACAATTTTCACTGAATGGATTATCCAATGGACTAATTTGGACAATTCTGAATGGGGTGATACTGAAGCCTGTTCCATTCCCCAGACACAACACTAATAACCAGATTGTCCATGCAAATTAAAATGATCCCGCCCAAACCACTCATCGTCCTGACTTGGAATTGTACCGCTGTTCCTTCACTATCCCATGGTCAAAATCCTTCCCTAACAGCACAGTGGGTGTACCTACACCTGGGGACTGCAGCGGTTCAAGAAGGCAGCTCACCACCACCACCTTCTCGCCAATGAATAAAAATAAACAAATCTGGATGTGATTTCGAGGATCAGTGATATCCAGTGATGCTAAGCAGTCACTCATAGCTTCAGGCAAACTGGTGGACAGCAGCTAGTTTTGCTCTGGGCCAACAGACATCTCACAAATCAGGAAAGGCACATTGAAGTGTCCAATTCTTCTCATTTGCTCCTGGCATCTGAGCCATTTGTTGTCCATCACCAATTGCATTGAGAAGGTGGTGGAGAGCTGCCTTCTCGATCCGCTGGTGCCAGTGTGCCGATGATGCTCCCACACCTTGGGGCGGGGGAGTTTCAGAACTTTGACTCAGGGACAACGGCGGAATGGCAATGTATTTTCAAGTCAGGATGGTGTGTGCAGCTTGGAGCTGATGATGTTTCCACGACATTGCTGATCTTTACATCGAATTCCACAGCACAGATAAACAGGCCTTTCAGACAAATGGCCTGTGCCAGGGCTTGTGCTCCCAACATAAACCTTAGAACATAGAACAGTACAGGTCCTTCAGCGCACAATGGTGTGCGGACCATTTATCCTCATCTAAAATCAACCTAACCTACACCCCTTCAATTTGCTGCTGTCCATGTGCCTGTCTAAGAGTCGCTTAACTGTCCCTAATGACTCTGACTCCACCACCTCTGCTGGCAGTGCATTCCACACACCCACCACTCTCTGTGTAAAGAACCGACCTCTGACATCTCCCCTATACCTTCCTCCAATCACCTTAAATTTATGTCCCCTCGTAACAGCCATTTCTGCCCTGGGGAAAAGTCTTTGGCTATCCACTCTATCCATGCCTCTCATCACCTTGTACACCTCTATCAAGTCACCTCTCTTCTTTCTTCTCTCCAATGAGAAAAGCCCGAGTTCCCTCAACTTTTCTTTATAAGACATGCCCTCGAGTCTAGGCAGCATCCTGGTAAATCTCCTCTGCACCCTCTCCAAAGCATCCACATCCTTCCTATAATGAGGCGAACAGAACTGGACACAATATTCCAAGTGTGGCCTAACCAGGGTTTTATAAAACTGCAGCAAAACCTCGTGGCTCTTACCTTCTTGATCGTTACTTGATAACCGCCATTGGTTGTCCCTCGGTTCGAGGATGGTGTGAACTCAGGGCCGTGGGTTTCTGCCACAGGTTTTCACGTGACTGGACAGGCAGATTCATGAGCCACAGGTCTTTGAGCACACGGGGCAGGCTGTCCTATGAGGAGGTGTGATCTGGAACAAAGGGTTTATCTCTGTTCCTATCCTTCTCTGTCATCGCTTTGCCTCATCATTAAGACATTGTGACGTCAAAATGTGATGCAGTTTGATGGACAAGTTGTCGCCATTTTGAACAGTTGGTAGCAAACGCCTTCCAGTCAATTGGGTGAATATTGTCGACCTTCAGAGACAATCTTTGAAGCATTTTGTCTTCTCTGTAGTGTTGGCCATTTCAGAATAAAAGAACAGGACCTGGTTGGGGCAGGGTGAGGTGGGGGGAGATGTTTTTCGGCCCATATGACACATTGAGCTTGATTCTGTGCAGGGGTTTCGTCGGAATGTTTGTGTGGCCTGTTTCAAGGACACTAGCATTTGTTTGGCCACAGGATCTGGGGGATGCGGCGGAATCATTACAGATGGAATTTCATTAAGACTTTTGTGCGTCTATGAGACACCGGCCAGGTCTCACTGCAGGACAGCAGTGTGGCGGTGGCTGTAGCTCTGGACAGCAGTGAGGTTGTGGCTGTAGCTCTGGACAGCAGTGTGGCGGTGGCTGTAGCTCTGGACAGCAGTGAGGCGGTGGCTGATGCTCGGGACAGCAGTGAGGCGGTGGCTGTAGCTCTGGACATCAGTGAGGTTGTGGCCGATGTTCTGGACAGCAGTGAGGTTGTGGCCGATGCTCGGGACAGCAGTGAGGCGGTGGCTGTAGCTCTGGACAGCAGTGAGGCGGTGGCCGATGCTCTGGACAGCAGTGAGGCGGTGGCTGTAGCTCTGGACAGCAGTGAGGCAGTGGCTGATGCTCTGGACAGCAGTGTGGCGGTGGCTGTAGCTCTGGACAGCAGTGTGGCGGTGGCTGTAGCTCTGGACAGCAGTGAGGCTGTGGCTGTAGCTCTGGACAGCAGTGAGGCGGTGGCTGTAGCTCTGGACAGCAGTGTGGCGGTGGCTGTAGCTCTGGACAGCAGTGTGGCGGTGGCTGTAGCTCTGGACAGCAGTGAGGTTGTGGCTGATGCTCTGGACAGCAGTGTGGCGGTGGCTGTAGCTCTGGACAGCAGTGTGGCGGTGGCTGTAGCTCTGGACAGCAGTGAGGTTGTGGCTGATGCTCTGGACAGCAGTGAGGCGGTGGCCGATGCTCTGGACAGCAGTGAGGTTGTGGCTGATGCTCTGGACAGCAGTGAGGCGGTGGCTGATGCTCTGGACAGCAGTCTGGTTGTGCCTGATCCTGTGGACAGCAGTGAGGCGGTGGCTGATGCTCGGGACAGCAGTGAGGCGGTGGCTGTAGCTCTGGACAGCAGTGTGGCTGTGGCCGATGCTCTGGACAGCAGTGAGGTTGTGGCCGATGCTCTGGACAGCAGTGAGGTTGTGGCCGATGCTCTGGACAGCAGTGAGGCGGTGGCTGTAGCTCTGGACAGCAGTGAGGCGGTGGCTGTAGCTCTGGACAGCAGTGAGGTTGTGGCCGATGCTCTGGACAGCAGTGTGGCTGTGGCTGTAGCTCTGGACAGCAGTCTGGTTGTGCCTGATCCTGTGGACAGCAGTGAGGTTGTGGCCGATGCTCTGGACAGCAGTGAGGCGGTGGCTGTAGCTCTGGACAGCAGTCTGGTTGTGCCTGATCCTGTGGACAGCAGTGAGGCGGTGGCCAATCTCTGCACACTAGGACTTTTGTTGGCTTGAGAAGGTTGTTCTTGTCAAACACTTGGTGCTGTAGTTTGTGGAAAGCTGAGTTTGCTTGCTGGTCGGGAGTTGGAACTTCGCAACAGTGGCAACAGTTGAGAGAGGCAGCGGCCAAGGTATGGGAAGGTCTCAGCATGTTCCACTCTCTCACCTTCAACATATGGCTGGAATATCTCACCAATCAACATCTCCAAATGCCCTTCTCCTTCGTGTGTTTATTAAATATTGGTATTCCAGAGGTCACAGGGGAAAGAGATGCTGTAGAAGTAACCTTGATGACTTTGCTCAATGCTGTGTCTCGATCAAACATCTGTGGCCGCAATATGACATGACAGAGTTTAACTGGTTTGAATATTTACAAAGATAATTGGATTCGAGAGATTAGCTGTCTTTCTGGGGAGAGGAGTGATTGATTTATGGAAGGAAAATAAAACAAGGGTTTATTATTCTCCCTTTTTCCGAAAAATATTTGATTCCATTAGGCTGATTTCGATGCAAATTTCTCCTTTTCCGGTATTAATCCAATTCCCTTTCAAACATTATAATTCATCTGCTTCCTCTCAAGCAACACATTCCAGGGGCTGGTTTAGCTCCCTCGGCTAAATCGCTGGCTTTGAAAGCAGACCAAGGCAGGCCAGCAGCACGGTTCAATTCCTGTACCAGCCTCCCCGGACAGGTGCCGGAATGTGGCGACTAGGGGCTTTTCACAGTAACTTCATTTGAAACCTACTTGTGACAATAAGCGATTTTCATTTCATTTCATATACCCACTGGGTGCGTTTTTTAAAAATCCTGACTTCCCTTTTTGGTTCTGTTGCCAATTATTTGAACTTGCTGTTCTCTAGTGCGGCACAGTGGTTAGCTCTGCTGCCTCACGGCACCGAGGATCCGGGTTCGATCCCAGCCCTGGATCACTGTCCTTGTGGAGTTTGCACAAGGAGTTTGTGGAGTTTCGCTCCCACAACCCAAAGATGTGCAGGTTATGTGGATTGGCCATGCTAAATTGCCCCTTAATTAGCAAAAAATAATGGGCGCGATTCTCCACCCCCCACGACGGGTCGGAGAATAGCTGGAGGGCCTTCCCGACATTTTTCCCGACCTCCCGCTATTCTCTCCCCCCCCCCCCCCCCCACGGCCGCCCCACGACACCTAAAAAAACGGCGAGCAGCGATTCTCCCCTATCCGATGGGCCGATTTCCCAGGCCTTTACGGCCGTTTCCACGAATTTAAACACACCGCTCTCACCGTTCGTGAAAACGGCCGCAAAGTGCCGTTCTGCACAACCATGCCACCGATTGGCACGGCCGCACCACAGCCGTGCCAAGGGTAGCTTGGGCCCGCGATCGGTGGCCACCGATCGCGGGCAGCGGGTCCGATTCCCGCGCACTCTTTGTCTCTCCGCCGCCCCGCAGGATCAGTCCGCGGGGCGGCTGAGTGGCATGACGGACCGCACATGCGCGGGTTTGACGCATACGAGCGATGACGTCATCCGCGCATGCGCGGCTGGCGTCATCGTGCGCGTCAGCCGCCGTGAGTCTTGGCGGCCGGGTTTAGCGAACGTTCGCTAAGCCCGCGCTGCCGTTCTTCCCGGGGCCGCGATGCTAGCCCCGACCGGGGTGGTGAATCAGGTCCCGGGAGGGGGCGCGGAGGCTGCCGTGAAACACGGCCGGTTTCACGGCAGCCTTTACAACTCTCCGCATTTGCAGAGAATCGCGCCCAATGCATTGGGTATGTTAATTTTTTTTTTTATTGAACTTGCTGTTCTCCGGCTGCCAATCCAACAGCTGGTCATCGACTTCAGGAAGCAAAATACTGTACACACCCCTGTCAGCATCAACGGGGCCGAGATGGAGGTGGTTGACAGGACTGGAACCAATGTCCTGGGGGGGTGTTTGCTAGAGCTGTTTGGGAGGGTTTAAACTAATGTGGCAGGGGGGATAGGATCCGATGCAGGAAGTCTGAGGGAAGTAAAACGGGGCCAGAAATACAAAGCAGTAAGGGGGAACGTGTAAGGCAGAGAAACCATAGTCACAAAAGGGCCACAGTACAGGGGGCAGTGACTGAGGAGAGTGTGAAAAGGGAGGTGGTCAATGCAGGATTGAGGGTGTTGTACCTAAATGCGTGCAGTATACGGAACAAAGTAAATGAGCTTGTTGCGCACATTGAAATTGGCCGGTACGATGTTGTGGGCATCACAGAGACATGGCTTCAAGGGGATCAGGGCTGGGATCTAAATATCCAAGGATATGTGTCCTATTGAAAGGACAGGCAGATGGGCAAAGGGGGCGGGGTTCCATTGTTAGTAAGGAATTAAGTTAAATCGATAGTAAGGAGCGATATAGGATCAGAAGCCATAGAATCTCTCTGAGGAATTGCAAAGGTTAAAAAGACCCTGATGAGAGTTATGTACAGACCCCCGAGCAGTAGTCAGGATGTGGGGCAGAAAATAAATCAAGAGATAGAAAAGTCATGTAAAAAAAGGTAATATTACACTAATCATGGGGGACCTCAACATGCAGGTGGACTGGGAAAATCAGGTTGGTTGTGGATCCCAAGAAATGGAATTTGTGGAATGTCTAAGAGATGGTTTTTTGGAGCAGCTTGTGGCTGAGCCGACTAGGGAACAGGCAATTCTAGATTTGGTGATGTGTAATGAGGCAGACTTTGATTAGGGAACTTCAGATGAAGGAACCCTTAGGGAGCATGTGACCACAATATGATAGAATTTACTCTGCAGTTTGAGAGGGAGAAGCTGCAATCAGATGTAACGGTATTATAGTTAAATAAGGGTAACTGCAAAGACATTAGGGAGGAGCTGGCCAGAGTTGATTGGAAAAGGAGCCTAGCAGGGAAGACAGTGGAACAGCAATGGTAGGAGTTTTTGGGGGTTATTAGGGAGGCACAACAGAAATTCATCCCAAGGAGGAAACATGCTAAGGGGAAGACAAGGTATCCATGGCTGATGAGGGATGTCGAGGACAGCATAAAGGCTAAAGAGAAAGCATACAAAGTGGCGACGATTAGTGGGAAACCAGAGGATTGGGAAGCCTTTAAAAGCGAGCAGAGGACAACTAAAAAAGCAATAAGGGAAGAGAAGATGAAGTATGAGTGCAAGCTAGCTAGCAATATAAAGGAAGATAGGAAGAGTTTTTTCAATATATAAAAGGTAAGAGAGAGGGAAAAATAGACATTGGACCACTAGAAAATGTGGCTGGAGAAGTAAGAATCGAAAACAAAGAAATGGCAGACAAACTGAATAGTTACTTTGCATCAGTCTTCACGGTGGAAGACACCAGTGGGATGCCAGAGCTCCAGGAGAACCAGGGGGCAGAGGTGAGTGCAGTGCCATAACTAAGGAGAAGGTTCTGGAGAAACTGAAAGGTCTGAAGGTGGATAAGTCACCTGGACCGGATAGACTACACTCCAGGGTCCAAAAAGAGATAGCTGAGGAAATTGTGGAGGCATTGGTGATAATCTTTCAGGAATCACTGGAGGCAGGAAGGGTCCCAGAGGACTGGAAAATAGCTAATGTAACACCACTATTTAAGAAGGGGGGGGAGGCAGAAGATGGGAAATTATAGGCCGGTTAGCCTGACTTCGGTCATTGGTAAGATTTTAGAGTCTGTTATTAAAGATGAGATCGCAAAGTACTTGGAAGTGCATGGTAAAATAGGACTGAGTCAGCACGGCTTTGTCAAAGGGGGGTCGTATCTGACAAATCTGTTAGAGTTCTTTGAGGAGGTAACAAGGAAGTTAGACGAAGGAGAACCAGTGGACGTGATTGATTTAGATTTCCAGAAGGCCTTTGACAAGCTGCCACATAGAGGGCTATTAAATAAGTTAAGAGCTCATGGTGTTAAGGGTAAGATCCTGGAATGGATAGAGGATTGGCTGACTGGTAGAAGGCAAAGAGTGGGGATAAAGGGTCTTTTTCAGGATGGCAGCCGGTGACTGGTGGTGTGCCTCAGGGATCTGCGTTGGGACTACAGCTTTTCACAATATACATTAATGATCTGAAGGAAGGAACTGAAGGCACTGTTGCTAAGTTTACAGATGATACAAAGGCAATAAAATTTATTTAACAGTCTCCCAGTGTAGAGGGACAGGCAGTATTGAGGAAGCAGGGGGCTGCAGAAGGACTTGGACAAGCTAGGAGAGTGGGCAATGAAGTGGCAAATGAAATACAATGTGGAAAAGTGTAAGATTACGCACTTTGGAAGGAGAAATTTAGGCATAGACTATTTTCTAAATGGGGAAATGCTTCGGAAAGCAGAAGCACAAAGGGACTTGGGAGTCCTTGTTCACGATTCTCTTAAAGTTAATTTGCGGGTTCAGTCGGCAGTTAAGAAGGCAAATGCAATGTTAGCATTCATGTCAAGAGGGCTAAAATACAAGACCAGGGATGTACTTCTGAGGCTGTATAAGGCTCTGGTCAGACCCCATTTGGAGTATTGTGAGCAGTTTAGGGCCCCCGTATCTAAGGATGTGCTGGCCTTGGAAAGGGTCCAGAGGAGGTTCACAAGAATGACCCCCGAAATGAAGAACTTGCCGTAGGAGGAACGGTTGAGTACTCTGGGTCTGTACTCGGTGGAGTTTAGGATGAGGGGGGGCCTTATTGAAACTTACAGGATACTGCGAGGCATGGATAGAGTGGACGTGGGGAGGATGTTTCCACTTATAGGAAATACTAGAAGCAGAGGCCACAGCCTCAGACTAAAGGGACAATCCTTTAAAACAGAGATGAGGAGGAATTTCTTCAGCTAGAGGGTGGTGAATCTGTGGGACTCTTTGCCGCAGAGATGTCTTTAAGACAGAGATAGATAGGTTCTTGATTAATAAGGGGATCACGTGTTATGGGGAGAAGGCAGGAAAATGGGGGTGAGAAAAATATCAGCCATGATTGAATGGACTGGATGGGCCGAGTGGCCTAATTCTGGAGGGGCGGAGCCACCGCCCATCCACCTCTCCGCCCACCTCCTCCCCGGGTTTCTATTGGTCGGCCCGGCCTGTCTGTCACCCGCGCTCGGCTAATGGTAGACGGCCGCGTGCCGCTGTTGGACGTGGCAGGTTCCGAATGTACCACCGAGGGCGGGGGAGATGGGCTCATCTCTGACTCTCTGCTAAACCTCAGATGGAGGCACAATGACTGAGCGGGAAGTTGTATGTTCTGATTTTGAAAGTTATTTGATTCTGTCGTATTTGTTGCCAAAATACCCGGCCGATTCCTGCTTATTTGTGTGTGTGTGAAGATTATTGTTCCCCTCCCAGCAAGATGGACTATACCAAGCAGGGTGCGTGCGTGTAGCTGGGGCTCCGAGTGTACCATTGCTAAAGAGGGGGTGATTCATTCATCATCAGCAACTGAAGTCGGACGCGATGTTCCGCTAATGTGGAGAGCCGTTGCTGGTGCACATAGTTCCAAATATATATGGTGGTGGGTGTTGGTGCCGCTGGCCGGGCTCCGATTGAGGCTGCCTGGCTTGCTGAGAAAAACCGTGCCTCCTTCCGAGGTTGCAATGTGCGCACCCGCTCACAGATGTCCGGTTGGGCCCCGCCTCCCGTGCTGGCCCTGACCCCCGGTTGCCCGGATGATCCCCGGCTCCGCCCCCAGATGCCCGGATGATCCCCGCCCCGCGGGCCGGCTCCGCCCCCAGGTGCCCGGATGATCCCTGCCCCGCGGGCCGGCTCCGCCCCCAGGTGCCCGGATGATCCCCGCCCCGCGGGCCGGCTCCGCCCCCAGGTGCCCGGATGATCCCCGCCCCGCGGGCCGGCTCCGCCCCCAGGTGCCCGGATGCTCCGCGCCACCTGGAAGATGAAGCTGCTCCTCGCTGCCGCGCTGCTGACCGCCGGCCTGACCCTCCTGCTGCTGCCCGGGGCCTCGCGGGCTGAGGAGAAGAAGAAAGGGCCCAAAGTGACCGTCAAGGTGGTTAGGGAGGGGACGGAGATG